>NC_051211.1:1800000-1825000 GCF_015220715.1 Pygocentrus nattereri | reverse complement strand
GTCTAGAGAGATAAAGTTCCCTCAGAGCGGCTCGCCCCGACTCTGAGACCGTTTAGAGAGATAAAGTTCCCTCAGAGCGGCTCGCCCCGACTCTGAGACCGTTTAGAGAGATAAAGTTCCCTCAGAGCGGCTCGCCCCGACTCTGAGACCGTTTAGAGAGATAAAGTTCCCCTCAGAGCGGCTCGCCCCGACTCTGAGACCGTTTAGAGAGATAAAGTTCCCTCAGAGCGGCTCGCCCCGACTCTGAGACCGTCTAGAGAGATAAAGTTCCCTCAGAGCGGCTCGCCCCGACTCTGAGACCGTTTAGAGAGATAAAGTTCCCTCAGAGCGGCTCGCCCCGACTCTGAGACCGTCTAGAGAGATAAAGTTCCCCTCAGAGCGGCTCGCCCCGACTCTGAGACCGTCTAGAGAGATAAAGTTCCCTCAGAGCGGCTCGCCCCGACTCTGAGACCGTTTAGAGAGATAAAGTTCCCTCAGAGCGGCTCGCCCCGACTCTGAGACCGTTTAGAGAGATAAAGTTCCCTCAGAGCGGCTCGCCCCGACTCTGAGACCGTTTAGAGAGATAAAGTTCCCTCAGAGCGGCTCGCCCCGACTCTGAGACCGTTTAGAGAGATAAAGTTCCCTCAGAGCGGCTCGCCCCGACTCTGAGACCGTCTAGAGAGATAAAGTTCCCTCAGAGCGGCTCGCCCCGACTCTGAGACCGTCTAGAGAGATAAAGTTCCCTCAGAGCGGCTCGCCCCGACTCTGAAACCGTTTAGAGAGATAAAGTTCCCTCAGAGCGGCTCGCCCCGACTCTGAGACCGTCTAGAGAGATAAAGTTCCCTCAGAGCGGCTCGCCCCGACTCTGAGACCGTTTAGAGAGATAAAGTTCCCTCAGAGCGGCTCGCCCCGACTCTGAGACCGTCTAGAGAGATAAAGTTCCCCTCAGAGCGGCTCGCCCCGACTCTGAGACCGTTTAGAGAGATAAAGTTCCCCTCAGAGCGGCTCGCCCCGACTCTGAGACCGTTTAGAGAGATAAAGTTCCCTCAGAGCGGCTCGCCCCGACTCTGAGACCGTCTAGAGAGATAAAGTTCCCTCAGAGCGGCTCGCCCCGACTCTGAGACCGTCTAGAGAGATAAAGTTCCCTCAGAGCGGCTCGCCCCGACTCTGAGCCCGTTTAGAGAGATAAAGTTCCCTCAGAGCGACTCGCCCCGACTCTGAGACCGTCTAGAGAGATAAAGTTCCCTCAGAGCGGCTTGCCCCGACTCTGAGACCGTTTAGAGAGATAAAGTTCCCCTCAGAGCGGCTCGCCCCGACTCTGAGACCGTCTAGAGAGATAAAGTTCCCTCAGAGCGGCTCGCCCCGACTCTGAGACCGTCTAGAGAGATAAAGTTCCCTCAGAGCGGCTCGCCCCGACTCTGAGACCGTTTAGAGAGATAAAGTTCCCTCAGAGCGGCTCGCCCCGACTCTGAGACCGTCTAGAGAGATAAAGTTCCCTCAGAGCGGCTCGCCCCGACTCTGAGACCGTCTAGAGAGATAAAGTTCCCTCAGAGCGGCTCGCCCCGACTCTGAGACCGTCTAGAGAGATAAAGTTCCCTCAGAGCGGCTCGCCCCGACTCTGAGACCGTCTAGAGAGATAAAGTTCCCTCAGAGCGGCTCGCCCCGACTCTGAGACCGTTTAGAGAGATAAAGTTCCCTCAGTGCGGCTCGCCCCGACTCTGAGACCGTCTAGAGAGATAAAGTTCCCTCAGAGCGGCTCGCCCCGACTCTGAGACCGTCTAGAGAGATAAAGTTCCCTCAGAGCGGCTCGCCCCGACTCTGAGACCGTCTAGAGAGATAAAGTTCCCCTCAGAGCGGCTCGCCCCGACTCTGAGACCGTCTAGAGAGATAAAGTTCCCTCAGAGCGGCTCGCCCCGACTCTGAGACCGTCTAGAGAGATAAAGTTCCCTCAGAGCGGCTCGCCCCGACTCTGAGACCGTTTAGAGAGATAAAGTTCCCCTCAGAGCGGCTCGCCCCGACTCTGAGACCGTTTAGAGAGATAAAGTTCCCTCAGAGCGGCTCGCCCCGACTCTGAGACCGTCTAGAGAGATAAAGTTCCCTCAGAGCGGCTCGCCCCGACTCTGAGACCGTGTAGAGAGATAAAGTTCCCTCAGAGCGGCTCGCCCCGACTCTGAGACCGTCTAGAGAGATAAAGTTCCCTCAGAGCGGCTCGCCCCGACTCTGAGACCGTTTAGAGAGATAAAGTTCCCTCAGAGCGGCTCGCCCCGACTCTGAGACCGTCTAGAGAGATAAAGTTCCCTCAGAGCGGCTCGCCCCGACTCTGAGACCGTTTAGAGAGATAAAGTTCCCTCAGAGCGGCTCGCCCCGACTCTGAGACCGTTTAGAGAGATAAAGTTCCCTCAGAGCGGCTCGCCCCGACTCTGAGACCGTCTAGAGAGATAAAGTTCCCTCAGAGCGGCTCGCCCCGACTCTGAGACCGTTTAGAGAGATAAAGTTCCCTCAGAGCGGCTCGCCCCGACTCTGAGACCGTGTGGGGAGCCCCAGTGAAGGCATCCTTCGCTTGGTGCTATTATACCAGCTCCTCAGAGCAGACATTGTAAAGTATTAATGAAGTCATATTTTTATAAAACACTGTAGTGAAAGTGATCGGCTGCTGTTTCTCATTAAACGACAAATGAGCTCCTCACAGTCCAGTTAATAGTGAAGTCACTGAAGGGGAAGATCACTTTACAGTAGAATTTCACAGCTCCTGATCAGCTTCATTAGCTCACAGCTTTGCCAGGATCAACAACGATGACATTATCAGCGTTCAGGTGCATCGTCCCTCGAATAAGCACCAGGTTTGGTACAGAACCTTGTGGTGTCAGTGCAGCACCACCAGCATTATCCATCCAAACGTCTTTGTTGTTGTTGTGACCTCACGCTGATTTGTCCTGTATGACCTAAATCATGCTAAACAGACCAGAGCCAGACCTTAAGAGATCCCCAGAATGTCCTTTTTAAAATAAAGTGTTTGGCCATTAGAAGGACGGTTTAGATCGTTTGGACGGACAGTTTATCTGACTGAATTAAATAAAGTGCAGTTTCAGTGTAAATAACCAGCTCTCACACCCTGCTGTTAGCCCTGTCCACACTGCCTCCACCTTCACGGCCAGCAGAAAGCCAGACACTGCATGCTGATGGGCGTCTGGTGTTGACACACGCCGGCCCCCTGCGGCCCCGGCCCCCACTGAGAGCCCTTACACACAAACACACACACACACACACACACACTGCTCCAAATGACAAGAACAATAACAAGCGCAAGGAATCTTATATTAATTACAGAGTGGCCGTGGTGCGGCGCTGGAATATCGAGCAGCAGAGCAGAGACAGAGGTGACTGTAAAACAGCCCTGATTTATTTATTCAATCTCCCCTCAAAACAGCCATGAAGTTCAAGTTATTCATTTTTCAGCAGATTTTCTGAGATGATGAGATATGAGATCATTCATTTGCGTAAGCAATCAAAAATTGGAAGTGAGAAAAACAGGAGTTTCCAAAAAAAGTTCAAAAACTGATTAAAAGCTTCAGAGAAAACGTTCCTCCTAACAACCACCTGGAAGAGCTGGTCGACCCCAAACCTGCCCCCATCAGATAAACAGCGCTGAAAGCTTTGATCTCTGAGAGAGAGGAGAAGATCAAGCTGCTTCAGATCTGAAAACAGGTGTTTCTGTCCATCCTTCCACTGCGAGAAGACCACTCAGCACTGTGGGTCTGAAAGGACGTGTAGCTGATCGAGAAGAACCTCACTGAGAAAAGGAGACGGACACTAAAGATTACACCAACATTTGCACTCTAATTTTGAGATCTTTAGATCAAGAGCAGACTGTTTGCGCTCTGCCAAAGCAATGAAGGATTCCTCAAACCTTGTCCACCACTATTAAACATTGGTGGAAGATCAGCACCCTCTTGGAAAGTGTTCGGAAAGAAATCAGTTCTACAGTAGAATAACCACACCCTGCTGAGGAGATCAAGACATAGTAATCAAACAAAGAAGAATGCCACCTGGGCAGCAAGTCCAGTCGTGAAATTTCCTCACTACTAAATATTCCACAGTCCACTGTCAGTGGGATTATAACAAAGTGGAAGCGATTGGGAACGACAGCAACTCAGCCACGAAGTGGTCGGCCACGTAAAATGACAGAGCGGTCAGCGGATGCTGAGGGGCATAGTGCGCAGAGGTCACCGACTTTCTGCAGAGTCAATCACTACAGACCTCCAAACTTCATGTGGCCTTCAGATCAGCTCAAGAACAGAGTAGAGAGCTTCATGGAATGGGTTTCCATGGCCGAGCAGCTGCATCCAAGCCTTACATCACCAAGCGCAATGCAAAGCGTGGAATGCAGTGGAGTAAAGCGCCGCCACTGGACTCTAGAGCAGTGGAGACGTGTTCTCTGGAGTGACCAATCACGCTTCTCCGTCTGGGAATCCGATGGACGAGTCTGGGTTTGGCAGTTGCCAGGAAGTCAGTGGTTCTACACAGACCCAATGATCACTAGAAGAACCATTTGCATGGTTCTTTGCATGGTGAAATCGTTCTGTAGAGAGTGGAAGAATGGTTCTAAGTAGAACCTTTTTGAAAATGGTTCTGTATTGCACTCAAAAGGGTTCTGCCACTGTTAAAATGTCAGTAGAAGAACCCTTTTTGGTGCTACGTAAAATAAAATCCAACACATTATCCATCATTCACCACGCAAAGAACCCTTTTAAGCATGCAAATGGTTCCGTGAGTCTTCATGGTTCTAGGTTGAGCCACTGCTTTTAGTAAAGAACCCTTGAAGGGCCATCGTTGGTATGCTCCTGATGATTATCTTCTTCCAGCGCGGTGAACATGTTTGCTGGCACACAGCGAGTAGAGCCTCGGGAACGTTGCTGAAGGTTTTTAACCTCTGCGTTTTTTCGGCTGCATCTGAGGAGCTGTGAGCGTTTCCCCTCAGGCGTCCTCCTCCTTCACTCGCTCCCGCAATCACAGCCAACCCGCTGCAAAACAACAGGTGCTACAGCGCTGCCTCGCACACCTCAGCTCCGCATAGCCTTGAGCTACATCCTACAACGGATGTGCATGAATCTTTCAAACGGCAGATACAGCTTAGCGCTACAAAGCCGGAGTTTTAATGGCTGAGCAAATGCACAGGAGAGAGAGACGTGCGGACGGATATTTTCCAAAACAGTGAAGACATGTAGCGTGATATGAAACGGCATCTGAGTACAACGCGAACGGCGGGTGTTACGTTATCCTTTAGAACGTCTCCAGCTGTAACTCATTTACTGTCTGTTCCACGTTCTCGATTAAAGAGCCGTGGAGACAGAGGGTTTGAGGTCGTCGCTCCTAAATTGCGGAATGCACTGCCCCCTTTTTTAAGATCAGTTGATTCTTTTAAAAAGCCTTTCTAAGCAGGCGTTTGGATAATGGTCAAGGCAGCTAAGGCATTGCCTTAAGCCAGTCCTGTTTCTGGTTTAAGTCGTTTGTACTGTGTCATGTTGTGTAGTTTATGTTTCGTAAAGCACTTTGTGGCTCGTGTCTGTGAAAAGCGCTGTATAAATAAATTTGACTTACTTCACGTTTAATTTACGCTGCGTAATCATCGCTGCTTTGGGTCTTACTTTGGGGGGGGTTACCGCTTTTCTACAAGACGATAAAATACACTGATTTATTAACAGCAATTTATCAAGTAGCAGTTCTTCCATCGTTAACAGCCAACTGTGGTTGCCAAGCAACATAACACAATGACTGTTCCATTGACAGCGCAATGGAAGGGGATTTTCCCCCCAGACTTCTGTGTAATTAAATAGCTGAGGGATTCCGAGCGGTTTGGTCTGAAATGGTTCAGACGTCTTTACAGTGGTGGTGATGGGAACCAGGCGTCGCCATGACTACAACACAGATATAGACACTTTATTTACCATCCAGAACCACCAGAGAACCTACACGAGTCTTCTGAGCTTCCGGGAACCCGGAAATGTGTGCAGAATTCCACACAAACACTTGATTTCAACGTCTTTTTATGAGGAAGCAATTTATCTGCCTCCACCAGGAATATAGGAGCTGAAGATATGAGGAGAGAGACAGGCAGAGAGAGAGAGAGAGAGAGAGAGAGAGAGACAGAATGACAGTGAGAGAGAGAGAAAGAGACAGACAGACAGAGAGAGACAGACAGAGAGAGAGAGACAGACAGACAGACTGAGACAGACAGAGAGTATGTGCTTGTATCAGAGTGTGTGTGTGTGTGTGTGTTAGAGGTGATGGTGTTGTAGGTGTTGTCTCTGTGGTTGTGTGTGTGTGTGTGTGTGTTGTAGGTGTGTGTGTGTGTGTTGTAGGTGTTGTCTCTGAGGTTGTGTGGTTGTGTGTGTGTGTGTGTGTGTTGTAGGTGTTGTCTCTGTGGTTGTGTGTGTGTGTGTGTTGTAGGTGTGTGTGTGTGTGTGTGTTGTAGGTGTTGTCTCTGAAGTTGTGTGTGTGTGTGTGGTTGTGTGTGTGTGTGTGTGTGTTGTAGGTGTTGTCTCTGAGGTTGTGTGTGTGTGTGTGTGTGTGTTGTAGGTGTTGTCTCTGAGGTTGTGTGTGTGTGTGTGTTGTAGGTGTTGTCTCTGAGGTTGTGTGTGTGTGTGTGTGTGTGTGTGTGTGTTGTAGGTGTTGTCTCTGAGGTTGTGTGTGTGTGTGTGTGTTGTAGGTGTTGTCTCTGAGGTTGTGTGTGTGTGTGTGTGTGTTGTAGGTGTTGTCTCTGAGGTTGTGTGTGTGTGTGTGTGTGTTGTAGGTGTTGTCTGAGGTTGTGTGTGTGTGTGTGTGTGTGTGTGTGTGTGTTGTAGGTGTTGTCTCTGTGGTTGTGTGTGTGTGTGTGTTGTAGGTGCTGTCTCTGAGGTTGTGTGCGTGTGTGTGTGTGTGTGTGTGTGTTGTAGGTGTTGTCTCTGTGGTTGTGTGTGTGTGTGTGTGTGTTGTAGGTGTTGTCTCTGAGGTTGTGTGTGTGTGTGTGTGTGTTGTAGGTGTTGTCTCTGTGGTTGTGTGTGTGTGTGTTGTAGGTGTTGCCTCTGAGGTTTTGTGTGTGTGTGTGTGTGTGTATGTGTTGTAGGTGTTGTCTCTGAGGTTGTGTGTGTGTGTGTGTGTATGTGTTGTAGGTGTTGTCTCTGAGGTTGTGTGTGTGTGTGTGTGTGTGTGTGTGTGTGTGTTGTAGGTGTTGTCTCTGAGGTTTTGTGTGTGTGTGTGTGTGTATGTGTTGTAGGTGTTGTCTCTGAGGTTGTGTGTGTGTGTGTGTATGTGTTGTAGGTGTTGTCTCTGAGGTTGTGTGTGTGTGTGTATGTGTTGTAGGTGTTGTCTCTGAGGTTGTGTGTGTGTGTGTGTGTGTGTGTGTTGTAGGTGTTGTCTCTGAGGTTGTGTGTGTGTGTGTGTGTGTGTGTGTGTTGTAGGTGTTGTAGGTGTTGTCTCTGAGGTTGTGTGTGTGTGTGTGTGTGTGTGTGTTGTAGGTGTTGTCTCTGAGGTTGTGTGTGTGTGTGTGTGTGTGTGTGTGTGTGTGTTGTAGGTGTTGTAGGTGTTGTCTCTGAGGTTGTGTGTGTGTGTGTGTGTGTGTGTGTGTGTGTGTGTGTGTGTGTGTTGTAGGTGTTGTAGGTGTTGTCTCTGAGGTCGTGGGTGTGTGTGTGTGTGTGTTGTAGGTGTTGTCTCTGTGATTGTGTGTGTGTGTGTGTGTGTGTGTGTGTGTGTGTGTGTGTGTGTGTAGGTCTCTGAGGTCGTGGGTGTATTGATGCTCCGTTTCCAGGCGGCTTCATTAAACACACAGCCGTGGTTCATCAAAGCCGGCCTCGCTCTACTGTTCCCTCTCAACACGTCTCTCTCCTCCTTTATCAGCTGCGCTCGCCCACTCCTCCCATCTCTCCGCTCCCCTCACGCCACTATCCGTGGGTCTTAATCAGGGCTTCGTATTCGGGTTTTCTTCCCCTCTTTGTTTTGTTTTGTTTCACTCTGTTTTTATTACTCGGTACCGCCTGCATTGCTCGACTTCTCCCCTCCTCACTTATCAGATCACCGGGGTGTTACTCACTGAACCAACTTTACACGTCTGGACTCATCGATCAGTAACCACTATAACTACTGTGAAGGATTTTCCATGACTATTATAATTATTTTAGTAACTTTGCTTATTCATTCATTTCTGTGCATAATTCAGGATCTACTGAATGATTTTCCATAACCAGTACTAATGATTCAGTAACTGTTATGCATATTCAGTAACTATTATGAATAATTCATTATTACAAATGATTCCATAACCGCTATAACTGTTTTATTTGCTGTTATGAATGATACAGTAACTGTTATGAATATTTAGTATCTGCTATGAATCCATAAATACTACAAATTCTTCATTAACTGCTGTTTCCGTATCTGCTGTGAATAATTAATTATGTGAAAAATTAATGTGTTCATTCTGTAGTTGTGAGCGTGAGGAACTCTGACCTGAACTGACCTGAACTGACCTGAACGTGCCTAAACCGAACTGACCTGATCTGCGCTGTGGACGCACATACCGACATTTCGAGTTTAAGGGGCTTCGAAACAAACTGTGGCTATTCAGTTCCAGTCTTTCCACCCACTCTGCCGTTTCCCGTATCTCCCTCGTTCACTCACTCCTCCTCCTCCTCCCTGCACTTCGCCTCTCGTCTTCCTCGGCTCGTGCTGCTCTCCTCTCGCTCATCCCTCGTTCTCTCTCGTTTTCTCCCCAGGGCCCAAGCAGGACATGATCTACGACTTCTGGCGGATGGTGTGGCAGGAGAACTGCTACAGCATCGTGATGATCACCAAGCTGGTGGAGGTGGGCCGGGTGACTAGACCCCCCCCCCCCCCCCCCCCCCCCCCCCTCTGTGCCGAGTCTCCCTCCAAACCGCTAATGACCACCATCCATTACCACAGCACTGCGGCCAAGCTCACCGCCACAGCTTGACCGTGACAGTCGGTTCCCCTGCAGAGACGCCTCCTCGTGGTTTATTTTTCCGCGGCGCTGGAGTCTCCCGGCAATTTGGCGCAACTCGCCAACTTCGTTGCGGAGTCTTAATTGATAGCTGAAAAATGAGTGCGGCGTGATGGAGACCGCGCGCAGCTCGTTTGCTGAAGTAATCAGGCCTTTAATTACCACGCCGACTGCACACTGATATTCATCAATTACACTTTTAATGTGGACACATTTTAACGGCCTGTATGATGTTTGCGGTCTGTGTTTCATTAAGAGCTGAGCTGTGTGGCGAGTCTGGGATCTTATGGTCCCCAGTGCAAACACCAGAACAGGAGCTTTCCTGTAAATCACACTCAAGCGCCGCAGAACGTCTCAGAGAGTGGAATTAGTTGATGATCTGATGTTCCTCGTGTTGCGACTGTTGGAAGGTTATTATAAGATCGTTTCACTCGTTTGCAGACGTTTAAGATGCAGAATGTGCTTGAGGAAAGTAAAAGTATCTGCCAGTGTGGAGAGAATAAGCTGTACACCAATTGGGCAGAACATCCTGACCACCTGCCCACTTTATCAGCTCCACTGACCGTATAGCTGCTCTCTGTAGTTCTACAGTTCCAGACTGTAGTCCATCTGTTTCTCTGATACTCTGTTACCCTGTTCTTCAGTGGTCAGGACCCCCACGGACCCTCACAGAGTACTGTTTGGGTGGTGGGTCATTCTCAGCGCTGCAGTGACACTGAGTGGATCAGACACAGCAGCATTCTCCATTGAGCTGAAGAACTATTTCACCATGATGATGTTCTTTGAGTGTTCCTGGTTCTATATAGAACAATTTTCTTTAGTAAAGAACCCTTAAAGAACCATCTTTTTAAGTGTTTGTTCTATACAGCGCCAAAAACGGTTCTTCTATTGTTGCAGTATCAAGCTTGTATACAATAGAAAAACCCTTTTTGGGTCTATATAGAACCCTTCCATATAAAACCATCTACAGCGCATTCTCCACCACCACAACGATTTTACCATGCAAAGAGTCGTTTATGTGTGCCAGTGTTTCTTGGAGCGTTCCTGGTTCTCTGTATAATCACTGTCTTCACTAAAGAACCTTAGAAGTAGGTATTTTGCAGGATGACCATAAAATCATTAAGTAGCGTGAAAGTTTGACCATTCAGAGCCAGGCTTACCTGAAACTCCCGACGAGAGCCTGGAGATCTGACTGGCTTGGTGTCTGGCGTGTTGGTGTTTTATTTCAGATGAAGTGCTGTAAGTACTGGCCTGACGACAGCGAGCTGTACGGAGACATTAAAATCACTCTGCTGAAGACCGAGACGCTGGCCGAGTACACGGTGCGCACCTTCGCCATGGAGCGGGTAAGAGCCTCACTTCAGCCTCCATTCACCAGCGGTCTAACAGCAGTGAAGGTCCTCGATCGAACAGCGTGATTATCCACAAGGGATGAAGAAAATCCAATTATGATCCTCCCAATTGACTTCGCTTTTATAATGACTTTCTTCGTCGCCGCGTCGGCCGATTCGCGTTTATAGGGTTTACCTCCTCTTTTTAAATCGCTGTCTGATTTCCAGCACAAACTAATTTAGCTAAATATTTATCACCATAGTTATTAAAATGAACGGAAGATAAAGGTCGTTCACTCTGCAGGTAAAGAAGAGTCAGTCTTGTTTTTCCGTGTAGCTTTATTCATGTACAGTGGGGGGAAAAAGTTCTCCCACTTAAAAAGATGAGTGGAGGACAAAGGAGCCTCTTCAAGAAGACGTTACAGGTCTGTGACAGCCAGAAATCTGGCTTGTTTGTAGGCGACCAAATTTATTATTAATAATAATTAACAATTATTTGCAAATAAATTCTTTAAAAATCAGACCATGTGATTTCCTGAATTTTTTTCCTCATGTTGTCTCTCATAGTTGAGGTCTACCTATGATGTCAATTACAGGCCTCTCATCTTTCTAAGTGGGAGAACTTGCACAAGTGGCGACTGACTAAATACTTTTTTCACCACTGCAATAAAATTTATGCAGGACTTTATTACAGGATGTATTATATTGTGCAGCTTAATGTGCTTATTGTGCAGTTCCATGTGGTTGCTAGGGTTTTGCTAAGAAATTGCTTAGTATCACAGGCCATTGTTGCTAGGTAGTTGCTATAGTGTTCCACATGATTGCTATGGTGCTGCTTAAACATTGCTTAGAATCACAGGCCTAGATGGTTGGTGTAGTGTTCCATGTGGTTGCTATGGTGCTGCTTAAACACTGCTTAGTATCACAGGCCGTTGTTGCGAGATGGTTGCTACAGAGTTCCATGTGCTTGCTGTGGTGTTGCTAAGACATTATTTATTATCGTAGGCCATCTGGCTAGGTGGTTGCTATACTGTTCCATGTGGTTGCTAGGGTGTTACAACATGGTTTGTGTAGTTTTCCAGGTGGTATATTCATCCAGGTATTTTTACGTGGAATTTGCTATGGTAGCCAAGGTGGTTGCTAGGGTGTTGCTAAGCAGCTTTTGTGATATCTATGATGGTTACTGGGGTGCTACTCGGTGGTTGCTGTATGGTTTCGGGAGTTTTTAGGGTGTTGCTAGGTGGTCGCTATGGTGCTCCAGGTGGTTGCCATGTTTTGCTAGGCAGATGCTGTGGTAGCCCAGGTGCTTTCTAGGGTGTTGATAAGAGTTGCTATGGTCTCTTTGGTGGCTGCTAGAGTGTTGTTAGGGGTGTTTCAGGTGGTTGCTAGGGTATTGATGAGTGCTTACCAATGTGGTTGCTTTTAGGGACAGTACAAACTTCAGGCCACCGTTCATCCCTGTTGAACAAATCAGGCTTTTAACAGTTTCTATGTGGACACCATACATCCAATGGAAAAGCTGTGCTAAAAGAATACAGATCAGACGGGAACAGCAGTCGCAGATAGAAAGCCCTTTGCTCAACAGATGCCTCAGTATTAAAAGTACCTTTCATGTATTTTCCCCTTTCTAGCGAGGATACCCGGCCAAACATGAGGTTTGCCAGTTTCATTTCACCTCATGGCCGGAGCACGGAGTGCCGTATCATGCCACGGGCTTGCTGGCCTTCCTTAGGAGGGTCAAAGCCTCCACGCCCCCCGACGCCGGCCCCGTAGTGGTCCACTGCAGGTACACAGGCACACTTACCACCTACTCTTCCCCTCATTATTCTCAATTACACCATATATGTATATCTTTATGTGTTTATATGAGCAATTACATGCAAGTGCTGTCATTTTATAGCTCTATTCATGCTAAATGTGCAACTTCTATGTAATTACTGTGCTGCGTCGTGATGGGCTCTCTTTATGGGCCGGATCATATTGTATGAAAAGTCACAGGCATGAATCTGAAACAGCAGCCTCTTCACTCTGTTGTCGAAGCTTCCATCTCTCTTTGTTGCCATGTCTACAGTATGGGTGCTGGGCGGACAGGCTGCTACATCGTCCTGGACGTGATGCTGGACATGGCGGAGTGCGAGGGAGTGGTGGACATCTACAACTGTGTCAAGACTCTGTGCTCACGGCGCATCAACATGATTCAAACTGAGGTACACAGAACGCACATTCATGGTCCGTGATTATATTTTTTGACTTCCTCTGAGTAGCGGCTTTACGTTATAGGCGGGGATGTAGGGGCTTCAGGGGTCAACCAATCACATAGCTGCATCTTTCACTTTAATCACTATAGTATCACCAGTGTATGCAAAATTTGGGCACCCCTGCACAAATTACATATTTTGTTGATTTTTGAAACAAAACATCTGCAGCAAACTATTTAAAAGCATATTTTTCTGCAAATGTTAATGGAAAAAGTCATTACTTTTACAAGCCTGGGCAAATGATTGGACAATCTTCTAATTCTAAAATCTGGACTGATTAGGCAAGGCAGGTCAAGAATTGTCATTAGGAACTGGCAGCTGATTCCAGAGCGTAATAAATTCTCTGACTCTCAATAACCACCAGCCCCTCCAAGCAGCTGGCAGAGGATCTGAAAATGAAGCTTATTAATGTCTGCAGAGCAAGAGACGTCTATAGAAACATATCAAAGTGCTTCCAACTCACAGTTTCCACTGCCAGAAATGTCACTGAGAAATGGCAGTTAAGAAGAACTGTCAAGCCAAGATCTGGAACGACCAAGAAAACTCTCAGAACTGCATGTATGTTTGGCAGAAAGGCAAAGCAAAACCCCCATATGACAGCAAAGGACATGCAGCAAGGTTCAGCTGACACACGAGGGCTGGTGCAACATTCTGCTGTGAACAAACATGATCTGAAAGGAAGAGTCATCAAAATAAAACTTTACCCAGCACCTCATCGCAAAAGTCTGAAAATCTAGAAACCAACATCTAGATATGCCAGATGCTTTTTGGAACCAAGTGCTGTGGAATGAGAGAGTGAAAAACTTTGACTACAAACACCAAAAGTTCTCCAAGAAAAAAGGAGCAGCATTTGATGAAAGGAACACCGTGCCAAGTGTTAAGCATTAAGGTGTTTCTCTTATGCTTTGGGGTTGTGCAGAAGACTGTGGCCCAAGAAACACTGCACATGTAGATGGAAGAATCGATTCCACTAATTCTGGAAGCAATTGTGACACAGTCAGTCCGCAATGTAAACAATGGCATCTCGTGAAGTGAAATGATCTTAATTCTAGTTGATCTTTCAAATGTTTACTATTTTAAGATGGCTGTGCACTTATTATAAGATTATCTATCTTATTCTATATCTAGCAATATTCTAGGTAGTATTGACTTGTTTTAAGTCGTTTTATTAAGTAAAATTCTCTCAGTATACCGGCAAATAATTGAGCTGGTTTTAAGCACATTTCTCCCAATATAATGAGATCATTTCACTTGATAAAATTACTTAAACAAGTAGGAAATGTAGAGAACTAGGGTAAATAATCTTAAATGAAGCTTCCAACAATCCCAACAGGAGAGATATTAGATTTATTGGCTCTATTTGGGATAATTTACTTGACAAGATGAGTTTTGCAGTGCGGAAAGTGAACGCTGGCTTCTAAAACAGGACAATAATCCTGAACGTACCTCAAAATCCACCAAGAACTGCTTCAAGAAATGCACGCCGAAGCTGTCGGCCCTCACAGTCTCCTGTCTTGAGCATCTCTGAATGAAAATCTGCGATTAGATCTTAAACATGATTTGAACAGGCCAAGAATATCATGGAATTAGAAGCGTTCCGTTAGGAAAAGCAGGTGAAATTTCCTGGCCCTTGTCATCAAATTTAGCCCCTTACCAAGCCGTGGGCCTGCTGGCAGCCCCAGAGGTGTATTCCACACTTCTATAACCTAAAACAGCTCCATTAATTTGCATTAATGTCTCGATCAATAAGCCTTACTATCTAATAAGCCTGGAATGTTAAGGGGTTAATCTCTTAAATGTAATACTGGCACCGTTTAGTAAAAGCGGTGGTTATTTCATGTTGTTTTCTTTCATTTGGCCAGGAAACAAATGAATCTAGTAAGAAAGAACAGAATCGCGAATGCTATACCAACAATGCCGTCCGAGGTCGTTTGGCCTGACGTACGAGCTGCACGAGAACCTGGACGCAACATGGGTTCTCCAAAGATCTGAAGCTGGCTTGGATGTCCTAAAACATACACAATACCATTCCCAGCTTTTTTGTGCTCAACCTGTCTGCAGCGCTCAGCGCATCCATCCAGCGCAGCTTAACACCTGCCTTTCGAGAAGAATCTCATCGGCGTTAGACTCAATAAACGTGGTATTAATGGGCGAAGCGTCACATCACCCACCGTGCCGGCGAAGTTGAGTTACGTTCATATGGGCAATCCTGCTGTCTGGCTTCGGTTTGCGTGAAATAATTCAATACGTGAGCAACGTTTAAGTGAGTAATTAATAAAAAATAAGCTGTTAAGCTCTAAAACAGGAGCGTAAACGATTAAATAGGCGAGTTAACTGCATTTCGGTTCTACATGTATGTGTTTACCCTTCACTGCTACATGATGAACGACGCATGCAATCAGAAAGTTAAATGCAGCTTAAGAAAAGGTCGTTATTCGTTCGTTTTGACGTTGAATGAAATCACAGACGCTGATTTGTTTAGCAGCAGCCACATTCTCCGTTTTTTATCCTCCAGCAGGCTTTATTCTGTTCTCGCTGTTCACCCATCAATTTTCATTCCTACCACTGCTCGTATATTATGCATTTGGCTGGACAGGAGCAAGAGAGGGCCATTATTTTCGGTGTAATCACTGACCGCTCAATAACGCCGGAACATTTACATCATAAAAACTTGGCTACACATCTGATCCATTTAAAGCCCCCATTCATATCCATACAACACTAACTCGGGCATGATGCCATTATTGTGTCTAGACTGCTTTCTAATCCCCCAGAGGTCTCTGGACGCAGAGGTCAGTGCTCCTGGCCGTCTGATTCATTGATGACTGGTGTAATGTGTTTAACCCTTTTCCTCGTGAGAGAGCAGAGCACAAACTAACGCAGTGGAACGTGGATGTTTTATGTGGTTGAACAGGTTCTAGTAGAATATGGTTTTGGTCATCTTCTTGTGTCTCCATAGCAACGTCGTCCGTGAATTTTGACAGGAGTGAGACAGATGTTTCTCCCGATTCACCCTGAAGAGTGTTTCTATGCCGTGAAAGTACATTTTGTGAGTCTTTAGTGATTAGTGAGCTGTACAGAATTCACTACTATATCCATTTAATCTCCTCGTGTTTTGTGATACAGCAGCGTTTACGAGCATAAACAGCTGGCAGTGAGAGCTACACAGGCTGAAGTACAGCCTCCACATGTGGGGGGGTTAGATTAACAAACTGTTACACTTAAGTTTGAGCGTAAAGTGCCACTGCTTTCAGGTTCACGAGCCACTAGAATTTAACCGGTTGCACCAAGTGACTTTAATGTAGGACTTAAGATGTGCACATACCATATAGACGGTGTAGGATCTGCTATGAAATCAGTTCAAATGGCTAGTTGACTTGATTGATGGGGAAACTTGCAAGAAAATGAAATGTGCTGTAACGGTCCAAGATGACCAGCCTGAAGTGCTATAACTTCAGGGAACTCCAATTCCCAGAAGTCCTTGGGCTGATTAGGCCCAACCTGACACACCTGTGGGCTCCTCTGCTTAAGGCTGTGGCAAACAGAAGCCCTTTATCACACCTTTGTAGAGGGGTGACCGGTACGCTACTCAGCCCAGGTGGGAAATTCTGTCTCTAGTCTTAAACTCAGCGTGAGGTTTAGGATGGACTTCACACCACAACTTACGATCAGGCTTACGCTCACCTGGTGCAACTGGCCCGGGACTATATATAATACCCCCCCCCACCCCGTATACATTCACTATGGGCCCCATTTTTGCTGTTCTACTGTGTGGTCTAAACTAAATTTGCCACGTCCAGAAGTGATCATCCAACATCACTACCTGACCTCACTAATGTTCTATCAAATCCTCACAGCAATGTTCCAACATCTACTACACAGCCTTCCTAGAAGAGTAGAGGCTTGTCAGTGTAAACCGTGATGAACATTTTGCAAGTTATTCAAATAAAAATGTATTATTATAGTTCTGAACTTTCGGCGGACTGAGGTCATGTTGTTTTCGACTTTTCGGGGGGGGGCTGTGGATTTGATGGGGGTTGACATTTGCGGCACAGCTGTAGGAAACATCTGGGCCCTGATGCGTAGAATATATAATCAACGTGTTGAGGTAAAAGAGCACGAGTGCAGGCAGCACCGGTTAGCTTGCTTCCTCTGAGCAGAGAAGTTTGACAGTGGAACGCCGTCCAAATCCTGCGTTCCCTCCGAATTGTCCAAGGTCTGGAAGATCTACTGAGAAGTTAAAAAGGGAAGGAACCCTGCTGTGAAACTTTGTCGCGTCTTATAAGAAACAAACCGGAAAAATGGGATTATTTAATATTCCAGCTAACATTTGAGCATTTTCACTCACTTTGAATCTCTCTCTCTCTCTCTGTCTCTCCCTCTCTCTCTCCCTCTCTCTCTCTGTCTCTCTCTCTCTCTGTCTCTCTCTCTCTCTGTCTCTCCCTCCCTCTCTCTCTCTCTCCCTCCCTCTCTCCCTCCCTCTCTCTGTCTCTCTCTCTGTCTCTCTCTCTCTCTGTCTCTCTCTCTCTGTCTGTCTTTCTCTCTCTCTGTCTGTCTTTCTCTCTCTCTGTCTGTCTCTCTCTCTGTCTCTCTCTCTCTCTCTCTCTCTCTCTCTCTCTCTCTCTCTCTCTCTCTCTCTCTCTCTCTCTCTCTCTCTCTCTCTGTCTCTCTCTCTGTCTCTCTCTCTGTCTCTTTGTCTTTTTCTCTCTCTCTCTCTCACTCACACACACACACACTCGCTCTCTGTCTCTCTCTCCCTCCCTCTCTCTCTCTCTATCCCTCTCTCTCTCTCTCTCCCTCTGTCTCCCTCTCTGTCTCTCTCTCTCTCTATCCCTCTCTCTCTCTCTCCCTCTGTCTCTCTCTCTCTCTCTCTATCCCTCTCTCTCTCTCTCTCTCTCTGCCTGTCTTTCTCTCTCTCTCTCCCTCTCTCTCTCTGTCTCTCTCTCTCTCTCTCTCTCTGTCTGTCTTTCTCTCTCTCTGTCTGTCTCTCTCTCTCTCCCTCTCTCTCTCTGTCTCTCTCTCTCTCTGTCTCTCTTTGTCTTTTTCTCTCTCTCTCTCACTCACACACACACACACTCGCTCTCTGTCTCTCTCTCTCTCACTCTCTCTCCCTGTCTCTCTCTCTGTCTCTCTCTCTCTCCCTCCCTCTCTCTCTGTCTCTCTCTCTCTGTCTCTCCCCCTCTCTCTCTCTCTGTCTGTCTTTCTCTCTCTTTGTCTGTCTCTCTCTCTCTATATCCCTCTCTCTCTCTCTGTCTCACTCTCTGTCTCTGTCTCTCTCTCTCTCTGTCTCTCTCTCTCTGTCTCTCCCTGTCTCTCTCTCTCTGTCTCTCTCTCTCTCTCTCTCTCTCTCTCTCTCTCTCTCACTCTCTCTCTCTCTCTCTCTCTCTCTCTCTCTCTCTCTCTCTCTCTCTCTCTCTCTCTCAGGAGCAGTATGTGTTTATCCATGACGCTATCCTGGAGGCCTGCCTGTGTGGGGAGACTGCCATCCCGGTCAGTGAGTTTGCTCTCACCTACAAGGACATGCTGAGGGTCGACACCCAGAGCAACACCTCTCAGCTCCGAGAAGAGTTCCAGGTGAGAACTTTCAGCCGCAGATCATGGTAACACTTTGAGACGGTCTTCTAAACATCCACAGCGCAGCAGCAGTCAAAAAGAATGGCTCAGAAGATGCGCAGTGATGTTTAGCACCTGTTCGTTTTACCCCTTCGGACCTTAACGTATCACCGCGATCTTGCCCCCTGAATTCGTTAAATCTGCCCTCTGGGGTGTTGCAGAGCGTGCACCAACTGTAGCTCTGGTGTTGGAGACAGTGTGGTAGTTGCTGAGGCTCATTCAGAATGCACTTCACATCATTGATTTGTTCCATACAAGAAACACAAATGGTCATTGAAGTGTGAAGTTTGGCTCATGGCTCAAGTTCAAGCTCGAGAGGTTTTTCTGTCATTTCAGCTCCACACAAGTACACAGTGGAATGAAGCAGCACTCCTCCAGGACCACCACAGCAACTCGAGTCAATACAATAAACGCAGTGCAGACAATACAGTGCAGTAAATACAGAGACCTGCAATAAATGCACAACACCGACTATATAACACACCACAGGTAGCAGCCAGAACAACAGGAGCTGATCAGATTTATCCGAGGAGGTGCTGTAATCTGAGGGATCATCCATGAGGTCTGTGATTTTAATCCCGTATGAATCTGCAGTGCCTGGAGTTTTTCACAGGCTGCTAAGTCATCTTGCCAAAGTGAATTACCTTCTGTAACTGGCTGAACTCCGAGTTTCTCAACACCTCAGTGCCGCTGCTGGACTGAGAATAGTCCACCAACCATAAACATCCAGCCAGCAGCGTCCTGTGGGCAGCGCCCTGTGACCACTGATGAAGGACCAGAGGACGACCAACACAAACTGTGCAGCAGCAGATGAGCTGTCGTCTCTGACTTTACATCTACAAGGTGGACCGACGAGGTAGGAGTGTCTAATAGAGTGGACAGTGAGTGGACACAGTGCTTAAAAACTCCAGCAGCACTGCTGTGTCTGATCCACTCAGACCAGCACAACACACACTAACACACCACCACCACGTCAGTGTTACTGCAGTGCTGAGAATGACCCACCACCCAAACAGTACTTGCTCTGTGAGGGTCCATGGGGGTCCTGACCACTGAAGAACAGGGTAACAGAGTATCAGAGAAACAGATGGACTACAGTCTGTAACTGTAGAACTACAGAGTGCAGCTATACAGTCAGTGGAGCTGATGAAGTGGACAGTGAGCGTAGAAACGAAGAGGTGGTCATCGTGTTACGCCTGATTGGGGTATATTCCCCGTCATGTCTAATCAGCAGAAAGGAGGTGTAAAGCCTCCTCCCCCACCCAACGTCATGTTTTGGGTTATTTAAGTGCCGTTTTTGTCATTTAGCAGCACAGTGTGATGTGATTGGTTGAAAGTGTGGCGCCTGTCACATCATGCTGACATAAACACCCATACAATGATGTTTGGGTCCAAGCTGTTTGGGGTAATTGGGGGAAATTCCACAGATCCTTTACCCCATAAGAATCATCGCACACAGATTACATTACAGACCTCCTACTAACTAATCCAGCTCCAGTGGTGCTGAGGTCTGGACTCTGGGGCGGTCAGTCCATCGTCCAGCTTCTTTGTTTGATGTGTCCGTCTCCTTTTCTCAGTGAGGTTCTTCTTGATCAGCTACACGTCCTTTCAGACCCACAGTGCTGAGTGGTCTTCTCACAGTGGAAGGACAGACAGAAACACCTGTGGATGTTTTCAGATCTGAAGCAGCTTGATCTTCTCCTCTCTCTCAGAGATCAAAGCTTTCAGTGCTGTTTATCTGATGGGGGCAGGTTTGGGGTCGACCAGCTCTTCCAGGTGGTTGTTAGGAGCCCCATTTTCTCTGGAGCTTTTAATTCATTTTGGAACTCCAGGTGTAAAAACCTAAAAAGTTCACCTCCCCAGTCAGTAATGGTGAACAATAATCACAAACGTCCTCCGTAACTAAGAACTCTTTATTTTGGTTTAGTCATTATTGCGTCTTGAGAAGTTAAAACGAGACATTATTTCTACCTGATGGTTTATACGGGACATATTGGCCCATTTTCACTTCATCATTTTATTTTTGGGAGTCTAGAAAAGATTTACAGCTTCATTGTTCTAGAAACACATTCTCCTACTTTTTCTCACACTGTTCATCTCTGTTCACCCTGTGTCCGTCCTCTGTCTTTAAGCCCCGCCCCCGATTAGCCCAGTGTGCTCTGATTGGTCAGCCTCTAGAACGGTTCCGCCCCTCCAGGTTCCGCCCCTGTCCTGCAGTCTGAAGACAGACCCTTCTCTCCTGAGCAGCTGTAACTCCGCTGTGGCTGGTTCTCCGGCGGTGTCGGTTCTGCCGGATCAGTTTGATCCAGAGTGGATCCTGAAAGTCCAGTCAGCGTCTCTCCACACGCTACAGCACTGACCACACTCTTCCTCCTCCAGTAGCCGCTGTGCGCTGTATGAGGGGCGGAGCTCGCCGGTAGGCGGGCAGTAAGGACTGTGTTACGAGATGATGTCATCCTGTAACAAAGGAAAAGGGCAAGGCGCTTCAGGCAGCTGAGAAAAGTGGGTTCTGTGGGAGAGAGGTTCTCCCTCTGGAGGGAACGCTGAGCTTTGGGACTTTGCGGAACGTTTACATGAGCAAAAAGGAAAGAGAAAAACTAGAAAAGCGTAATTGGTCCCCTGAACTGAACATTTCCCAGATAGTACCAAGAATTCTGTTGGGATCTAAAAAGTTAATGGAATCTTCCTGCTTGTTGCGTTTAAACTCCGTTAGCGCCGCAGCAAAACTTTTCATTTCGTCGATAAATTTAGGTTGGAAATAAAAGACGGTTAAAATCTTGAAATGGAACGTTGTCCAACCAGGACTTTTTCCTGTGTGGTGTCTAAATAGATACATCCAGGCGAGCTTTTCCATTGGTCAGGACGTCAGGCGCTGCACTGGAGGCCTGACGCATTAAATTGCCTGCTAATATATTTAGAAAGTGGCCGAGGAACCAACCGATCAACCGATCATGCCCTGATTTGCAGCGGGTGGAACCATGAGACAGAACCTCACTTTAGTGCCTGGAGCTTTGTGACTTTGCGGAACGTTTAGATGCACAAAAAAGCTACGACACACTAAAGGAAAGGGAAAAGACAGGAAAGCAAACCAGGTCCACTTCAAACCAGAATCAGAGGCAGATAAAAACTGGCTTTTTTCCCATCTGGTGGAAAAGGACTCTCATTCCAGAAGTATGTGATCCAAACAGGTGGTTATTCTGCGCTGGTAATATGTTAATCGCAAAGTTGTGCCAGTGTTGATTTATAGGGCCGTTTTTAGTGGACTGGCCGCCCACACCAGCACCAAGCGTCAGCCGACTGCCAGTAATTAGCGCCTCTTTTAGTAAATCTGCTCAGTGGTTATGTATTTGCATTCGTTTCTGGGTATGTAAATATAATCACTTAAAAAAAGAAATGTATATATTTATGAGGAGCTGTTTCTGACTGCTGCTGCACATTTCCACTGTATAATATACAAGCTGTTACTAAACGGAGAGGTGGCTCACGCTCCTGGCACTTACCAGCTCTATGAGCAAGAAAGCTGGGTTCGGTCCAGTTTATCTGTCTCTCAGCTGACCCCACGCTTGTCTGAGCGGGTTGAGTGACGTGCAACCATTTCTATGATGGAGCGAGGCAGCCTGTAATTTGGTGGTTTCTTTTTTAAAGTCCCCTTGTTGACTGTGCAGTGGAAACAAATCGACAGATGATTGCAATGCCTCCGTAATTACAGGCTACTCTCCAGCAGCTGGTTTGAAGTTTACCTGGTCAAGTCTAAATGCCTGAATGTATTTCAGCGGAAAATAAACCTCTCAATGCATCTGATTGCTCTGAAAAGCACAGAACAAGAGCAAATCAAGTGTGCTGGACTGGAATCATAAGCTCTTGTTTGACATTGGGCACTAATGCGTGTTTCGGAGAATAATAATAATGGGGCGCAACTAGTGAACGCAGCAAATTGGAATGGAAGGAAAGGAACGAGGCCGTTCTGAATGACAACGTGCGTCACCGAGAGTTCTGCATATTCCCTTAAAATAGTGCTGAGAAGAGTTTGTGTGTGTTGCGTTAAAGAGAACAGTGTTGTTTCATGGCGGGACCTGCTACTGGCTAAATGTTCCTAATCTCAAGGCAGGCCGCTGATTGTATTTAAGCAGCCGCGGCGGCCGGTTTTGTTAGTTTTGCACTATTTTAATGAGCCGTGTCCGCCGCCTTCATTTCCCCGTGCCTTTTTCACATTAAGATATTAATGACCTCATATCCGCATAGCCCGCAGCACGTTCCTGGACCGCACCGCCTGGCGCTACATCGTCGCCGGCCGGCCCCAGATGTAATCTTAACGCCGTGCACACGTAATTGGAATGGCCCATTTGCTCTGCAGGGGCCGAGCTGGGCGAGAGATAAGCATCGACTTCAGTAATCTACGGCATTGTCATTCCAGTCCCATTCATCCACGGACTCGTAATGTGCTTGTTCGTTATATATATGCGGTCTGCCTGAATTTGTTTTTGGCCATTAAGCCGCGTGGCCGTTCTCCCGCTGCTGCTAAATGTGTTTCGGGCCTCCTCGGCCCGATGATTAGAATGTGAAATATTGGAGTGAGTCAAATATTGACAGTGGTCTGTTTGCACTAAGTAAATATGTCTCGCCTTGCTTTTGTCTCCTCCGCTTTATAGATTCTCTCTCGCGCTCTGGCTCTCGCGCTCTGGCTCTCTCGCGAGTAATGATCAAATAACTCAACCTGCATGCTAATCACTCAGTCTGAGCCTTCGTGATGGATCGGCGCCAGAGATCTGCATATTTCTTTTAACTTCGCCACCAGGAAAAGGGGCTTTTATCATCTGAAGGGGAACCCCACCAATCCTGCGCACGATCAAATGGTTAAGATGCAAACAAAGATGTGAAACGCTCAGATCCGCTCACAGTGGAGATGATGGGAACCAGACGTCCCTCTAAAAACTCCTCACAGTGGTGGTGATGGGAACCAGACGTCCCTCTAAAAGCTCCTCACAGTGGTGGTGATGGGAACCAGACGTCCCTCTAAAAGCTCCTACAGAAAGTTCCTACATGAACTGGTTCTGAATTCACTGCCTGATGACTGAGACGCTGTTTTATGAGAGTTTAGAGAACTTCAACTCCATTCATGGTGGAGGGAGACATGCAGGGCGCTGTGCGGCAAAATAGTCCCCAAAGAAAACTCATTATTCCAGATTTTCCACTGTTTTCCATCATCAACATTCCATATAAGCTCAGAAGACTCGTGTAGGTTCTCTGGTGGTTCTGGATGGTAAATAAAGTGTCTATATCTGTGTTGTAGTCATGGCGACGCCTGGTTCCCATCACCACCACTGTGAAGACATCTGAACCACTTCACACCAAACCGCTCCGCACTGAAAAAAATGGTATCTTATCAATGAAATGATCTTAATTCTAGTTCATATGTAATATTTCTTGTTTTGAGATGGTTGTGCACTTATGATGAGATTATTTTTGCTTATTTCTAGACATTTTTAACAACAAGCAAATTTATTATCTTATAATAAGCTTACAACAATCTCAACTGGGGAGATATTGGATATATCGACTAGTTTAAAGATCATTTTATTTCTTACAGTGTGAATCAATTTGTTTACATCTCCAACACTGAATTATGGAGGAATTTTGCGAATGCCGCTCTTTTAATCAAAAGTGTGATAAAAAGATTGAAACATTCTACTAAATACCCTCTAGCCTTCGGTATGAGCTCATTAATTCATTTTTTAAAATATTTATGTCAATATTGTAGGTCAGCTAGCCTGGTAATATAGCCAGCTCTGCGTTCTTCTTTAATTAGGCTTGTTTTTCTACCAGAACCAACGCCTATAGGAACTGAATCTGAACGCAGCCGCTGCCCACTTTCATCATTCGCATGATACTTGATATCTGCACCGTTTGAAAGCCACTGGTTTAAAGAACCTCCACAAAACGTAAAGGATCAATATCAATTAAAGGATTTTCCTAGAACCGCACGTCTAAGCCGGCGAGAGCACAAAAGCTTTTCTCTGGGTGAAGCAGCCTGACTGATGCAGCACTGTCAGCAGCTCCGTACTGAGAGCTTCCTCTGCCTCTTCAGTCTCTCTGTTCTTTCTCCTTTCCTGTGGTTGTTTGTTTCTCCCTCTTTCCGCTGTTTTCTCTTCCCACTCCACTCTCCTGTCGAACATTGTTTTCCCTTCCTTTATCCTCCCACTGCCTCCTCTCTGCGCCTCTTCTCCCCGGTCGTTAACTCTGGACGTGTCTCTCTCCCGCTCAGACTCTAAACTCGGTGACCCCTCACCTGGACGTGGAGGAGTGCAGCGTGTCCCTGCTGCCCCGGAACCGGGAGAAGAACCGGAGCATGGACGTCCTCCCGCCAGACCGCGCCCTGGCCTTCCTCGTGTCCACTGAGAGCGACGGCAACAACTACATCAACGCTGCGCTGATGGACAGCTTCCTGCGGCCCGCCGCCTTCGTTGTTACCCCGCACCCCCTGCCCACCACCACCGGGGACTTCTGGAGGCTGGTGTTCGACTACGGCTGCACCTCCATCGTCATGCTCAACCAGCTGAACCAGTCCAACTCCGCATGGGTGTGTGGCGCTTTGAGCTGACTGTTAATGTAGGGACATTCTTGTATACATGACCAAATGAAACATGTTTTAATATCAGTAAAGTGCAAAGGCTTGAGTTTGGAAGAGCCGCTAGAACAGGACCGGCTGCCCCAGCCGTACGTAAGTTTTATGCATTACTAAATCAGTGAGTTGTACCACACCGGCTAGACTTTACGTTTAGTTTAGTACACAGTAAAAAATGATCTTTTATCTTACACAGTTAAGTCAG
>NC_051211.1:1672500-1792500 GCF_015220715.1 Pygocentrus nattereri | reverse complement strand
TTTAGATCAGCCATCAAACTTTTTCGCTTCTAGTTATTTACTGGGTTCATGTGAGGTGCAAACTTCAAAGCACTCGGTAATTATTTTGGGTAAATTGTGGTGCCAAAAGAGTATCAGGGCAGTCTAACTGAACTACACTAACAGCTTTTTGCTTTTAATCCGATGAAGGACATAGTAGAATATCATTTTTTTCATTTGAGTTTAGCAGATATGTTTTTCAAAAGCGAACAGGCTGTAAAAATCCTCACAGTGCAATACACAAAGTAAAGTTCTTACAAGCTCCAACAGTCCAAAAGCTGAATCTGTACAGTATTAAGCCAAACTTGGAGCAGTGAATGTACCCCACTGTTAGCTTGGTCCTAACACAGCACTGCAAGTCCCACAGAGACTTAGTCCCAAATCTGAAATGCAGACGTAACGACAGGTAAAAACAACGTATTATCATATGTACAACTTATCGTTGAGTGAGGTGATCAAGGCAGTTGTTTGGGTGCTGTGTAGATGGTGTAGTGAACATCTATTGGTTGTGATAATAGAGCCGTGCAAATACAAATTTACATTGAGTGAAGTGATATAAATCTAAGATAATTATCATAGAGATTATCGTACATCAGCTTAGGGTAGATCATCTTATCTCAGATCAAATCAAATCAAATTTATTTGTGGCGCTTTTTACAGCGGATGTTGTCACAAAGCAGCTTTACAGAATTTCGGAAAAGACAAAGTTTCCACAGGACTGTAAGAATGTACAGAAACCCCCCGGTGGGCAAGCCAGGGGCAACAGTGGCAAGGAGAACCTCCCTCAGAACTGAGGGAGAAAGCTTGGGAGGAACCCAGGCTCACCAGGGGGGACCCGTCCTCCTCTGGTCAAACTACCTACAGAGTTATTATACTACTAATATTAATAGCAGTAATATTGGTATTAGGAATAGCTGGGAGATCATGAGAACATCAGTGTAGGGTGGGCAGCTCGTCCAAGGCAGGTGGTGGCAGCTGGGGCATGGGCAGCTGGTCTGAAGTGGGTAGCAGGAGGGCTCAGCAGTCAGTTGTCCTTCAGTGTCCAGCCGGACATGTGGGTGATTGTATACTCGGAAAGAAAGCAGGAAGAGGGAATTAGTTTTATTCTATCCGTTTGTACATAAACAGGGAATGTAAACATTTCCAGAGTGTCTTATCTAAAGCTTGTTTTATCACGCAGTCCACGGACTCCATTTCCCAGGAGTCACAGGGAACCCACGTGACCAGAGACGCGGTTCAATCCTCCTATCGTGGAACACCTGTGGACTGTGTCTTATGACTTTTAGGACATAATCTTTAAGCCTGGGCTTTTAGTGAGGAGGTTGTGAAGTATTGTATCCTCGTGACCTTCTGAGCGGGATTTTCATGTTCTGTGTATTTTGACCGCTGCCTTGCCTTCACGTGTCTCGAGCTTATGCCTTGTCCTTTTGGTACTGTCGCCTGTATTGATTGATCCGTGTTTTGACTTCCTGGACGGTGTTGTGACTATGAGTTCGGTTTTCCCTCTGGCTAAGATTAAATCTACCTTTTCTCAAGATCTGCGCTCGTCTGAACTCTGTCGTCTCGTTACAGTACCACACACTTAGCCAGTTAGTGCTGGACTGTAAACAAAAGCATTTATAAAAAACAGAGAAATTTCTCGGCAGAATTTTCCTGGCTTCAGTTGTATTGGGAAGGAATTTTCTGGCACTTTTTTCTGGTTTCAGTCAGATTAGGACAACATTAGGACAACATTAGGACAACATTAGGCAAGTCTTATTTCATTATTCTTATTTTTTTGTAAATAGTCGAGATTTAGCTTTAACTTTTATTATTTATAATGTTTATAATGTTTATACTGTTTCCCGTTTCTATTACTGAGTGCCTCACTCCTGTTACTCTGCTGCTGCTGGAATACTGTGAATTTCCCCGCTGTGGGACTAATAAAGGATCATCTTATCTTATCTCTTCATTTTCTCGTCTGTAGTCGGGCAGAATTTTTCTGGCCATGATTGATATTAAGAAGGAATTTCTTCTGCTTTCAGTCGGATTTATTCAGAATTCCTTATGGCTTTGGTCGGATTTAGACAGAATGTTTTTCTGGCTTCGGTTGACAGAATTTTGTAGGGTCAGAGGATTTTGCCGAGCCGATTTATGCTGGGCTGTAGCCGGGTTCAGAACTTTTTGTCAGGCCACGCTCTGCTGTGGATCAGGTCAGGTTTGGTTTGGGCAGAATTTTCTCGCTCATAATTTGAATTAAAATTCTTAAAATTCCTAAAAGTCACACTTAGCCAGTTAACGCTGGTCTGTAAACATTTCCTAAAAACACACGTTCAGTCAGCTGTGTGCCCAATTCTGACGGTCAGTGTGCTCTGTGTGTGTGAGTGAATGAAGACTGACTGTGCTCCACACTTCTAGCTGACCTTATTTGTCCCTGACAGCTTCATCAATGCCAACCTGTCTCCCCGAAATGTAGTTCCCAAACTATCCCGACCCGTCGGAGAACCCCCACCCGCAACACACCTGTCAACCAAACCGTCACCCTTACTCACCTTCATGTCACCCCACTGTCAGCTGAATTAACTGCCCCCCGGTCCCAGCCCTCCCTGCCCGTATCTCACTGTGCTCACCACACAAAACTCTCAGTGTTACTGTCAGAAACAATCCCCCTCCTGCCTCTTCACAGGACCTGAGCGAGAGCTTCCCCCGAAGGGACGATGATTATCGCTTCCCCAATAAGGTACAGCGCTAGAGTAGAGTCAGTAGAGGGAGTAGAGTCAGTAGAGGGAGATATCGATGTTGTGCCCCCTGATATCAGCAGAGCATTCCTGATACTTTAGGTTTGAGAGTAAAATCTATGTGCCTCTTCCTTTCCTGCAGCTCCAAGAGGGTCACCTGGTGGTCCGCCATTTCCAGTTCCTGCGCTGGTCTGCCTACCGTGACATCCCCGACTCCAAAAAGGCCTTCCTCACCCTGCTGGCCCAAGTGCAGAAGTGGCAGAGGGAGTGCGGGGAGGGTCGCACCGTGGTCCACTGCCTGTGAGTACTTTACTGAAAATTGGTTATGCTTTACTGAAGGGGTTCTGTTCATAAGCCTACATGACACCTGCATAAGCTGGTCACAACAGCTGACATAACCCTACATAGACGTCCCTCAAAGGGTACATTTGCCAATTTTGATCAAAGTCAGCTACAGTGGCCTTCGTGACAGGTGACACCTATCGAAATAAGCATTTATAACCATGATGTAGGGCTATGACAACCTTATGTAGGTTAAGTGATACTTTTTTAATCCCACAAACGGGGAAATTCCACCTCCGCATTTAACCCATCCATGCAGTGAAATGCCACATACACACTAGTGAATACACACACACAAGGGGGCAGTGAGCACACTTACCCAGAGTGGTGGGCAGCCCTATCCACGGCGCCCGGGGAGCAGTTGGGGGTTAGGTGTCTTGCACAAGGACACCTCAGTCTTGGACTGTCGGCACTGGGGATCGAACCGGCAACCTTCCGGTCACAGGGCCAGTTCCCTGACCTCCAGCCCACGACTGCCCCTAAAATACTTTAATTAACTCCTCCACTTGAGGCAAGAGCTCATCCCCAACCCAGAGAGGGCTCTCCACTCTTTTCCGTTATTGGTGCCAAAACTGGCATCTCAGATTCTTCCCAATTATTTGATCAATCCTTTTTATTGCCACACGACATGTTGGTGGTTATTGCTTCTCCTGCACCAAGATGTAATTCAACACTGTAGCAGCACAAGGCTGTACACATAAACACACAGCTAAGCATGTATAGTGAACAACGTGCAAAAACTAGTATAAGAGAACCATAGAAAATACAGTTTGTACAAAGACTGGAAGTCTTACGAACAGACTATACTCAGAAAAGTTTAGTAACCCTGTGACAATAGGAAAAAAGCCGTTCTTGAAGTGGATCGTCTCAGTTTTTAAAGATCTGTAGGGCCTCCCAGAAGGAAGTAGTTGAAACAGAGATGAGAGGAATCTGTAATTATTCTCTGTCCTCTCTAAAGAGAGCGCTGAGTATAAACTGAAGGGAAAGAAGATGTATTGCAATTTTCTTTGAAGCTTTGACTATAATACCTCATTTATTGCAAGTTTGAAAATCTATATTTCCACTCTAAACTGTAATAGATGAGGTAAGTACACTTATTACCCAGATGGTTCGGTAACACTTTATTTACAGTTCTGAACTATAAGGTACAGACTGTAAAGTACTAGATAGATATTACGAGGAACATGATGGTGAGTTCCAAGACTCTCTAAACACAGGGTTACACTACATGACGCTCACCCTGATTTTAGCCCTGATTCTCAGTCTGGCCGAGTCTGAGCTGGTCGGCTGTAGTCTGCAGATTTTTGGGTCGGTCGGCAGTTGGATTGAGAGTCGAGTCATGTGTGAGGGACACAGACTCAGATTTTTGGCCTTCGTGTTTATCAAACATTTAATTTTAAACCCAACTCTTATAATCTAGTAGTCTAGTAACCTAGTAGTGTAAACTTCTCATCAATCGGAACTGATTCCTGCAACAACCAATGAAAACTGAGCAACAAAAGAAGAAAACACTGCAAGTCAACAAAGAAAATGCTAAAAAGGGCCGAGTTTAATGAGCCGAGTTTAAGGCACAATCGAGTTTATGTGCATTTAAAACTCTATAAATACCAACTGATCACATCTTTAAATCCACGATCCTCATTTAAACGTTTACCTACTGCATCTGTGCTGTGTCAGTGCAAGTGGCAGAGAAAACGGCAGCAGCCGCTACATGTTTGTTTATTTGCGTCTCCCAGTAACAAGTTCAGTCAGATCCGTTCGGTTCAGCGACAGCTTAAAAGTTGAGTGGTGTGTGATCCCTAATCGTTTAGTGTGGATTCCCAATATTTCAAAAAATTCAGCAAAAACCCGTCTGATAGTGTGATGCCCAGACGTATAGTTTATATTAAGACGTATAGTCTATTAAGACTCTAAAAGTCGTACGATGAACCCGAGGCTTAAATAAATTACACTGTACGGCCAAACAGGTTCTGTCTGATATACAGGTCTCCACAGGTCTAAAAGGATCTCTGACGATACGTTGCGGTCAATAATCTCTCCGCCCACGTTCATTCATCAGCCTCAGTCGTTCCCTCAGAGTTAAAGCTGCTTCAGGCGCTTAATCCTTTCCTCCTCTTTCATGTCTTCGTTTTCCTTAGTTTTATGGCTCCTCCACTCTGGCCTCAGGACTCAGCCCCTCCACCTACATCCTCCAGTCCATTTTTAAGCTTCTTGCATTCTGTGTTAATGAGAGCGTCTCGCGGATACAGAGAGTCGGGCTTCAAAGCTGTCGAGCTCCTCCTCTGTCAGCATCCCGAGGCACTGATCTCAGTTCAGTGTGAGGTGGTGTTTTCACTTCATGGCTTCCCTGCAGAACTTCTGCATTTCTCTGTGTGCCATCTTCTGGCTGTTTTTGATGCTCCTTTGGTGGCGTAATTGCTTCTGGGACTAATTCTGCTCAAAGCAGCTGTTACTAACCAGCTAGTGGGTTGTTGAAGGTTAATAAGAACGTTATAAGGGCATTATAAAGACCTACTATACCAGGGGTCACAACCCAAATGTTAAAAAGAGCCAAAGAGTCGTTTCAACAACAAGCAAACCACCTTGGGAGCCACAGCATTTTATGTCCATTTTAAAGGCGTAATGTTTTACCATCTTGACTGTAGACGTGTCTCAGTATGTGCTGACGTCCTGGCACAGGATAAAAATGTAATATGAGTGAAAACGCAGAATTGCTCTGTTCTGCTTTGAGCTTCAGCTCAGCTATAGCTGCTTTTCTCACATCTCTGGCAGGAAACTTTTCCACAACAGTAGAACAGGTTCTTGTAAAACGTCTCTCAGAATTCGATTTCTTTACAAGGCTGAAGTCGCTTCCCATTCACCAGCGTCTCACTCAAACTGTCCCATTCCACCTTAAATGATGCAGCAGCTACAATCTGGTGCCTCAGGCACTAGTTAAGATTGAACGGGAAAATTTGAACAAGAAGTAGAATGAGAAGCGACTTCAGCCTTGTGACATGTTTAAATGTTCCCATCCCACCTTAAATGGTGCCTGATGTGCCAGAATGGAACTGCGGCACCATTTAAGGTGGAATGGGAAAATTCAAACAAGAAGCTGGCGAATGAGAAACTGACTTTTCAGTGTTTCAGTTTCTCGTCGCAGATTAAACGAATCAGGAAACCAGCTGGAGTGGCTATAAACACTAATCAGTCCATTCGTCTCCAGATTATCGATGTCCGTCTTAAATCTCTCTCTTTGCCGTTTCGTAGCTACTAGCTGGGCGAGACTGTCGTCTGTGTTGCTATGGTGACCAGCCGTCTGCGCTGATCTTCAGGGTTAAAGGGTGAATCAGCAGTTCTACATTAACTCCAGCGTTTAAGACCATTTACTGTTAAACTGTGTTGAAGGATCAGCAGAGCTTTATTTTACTGTAGAGGAGGATTATTTTATTATTACCTGCTGATCTGATTCAGCTGTGGAGCCACGACAGGGCAGGAAAACAGAGCCACATGTAGCTGACTGCTGGGCTGTACTGATATGCTACCAAAAGTTTTTACATTAATTATATAAATATTGCAGGTCAGTTATAGCAGAGAAAGTCTGGCGATTCTCTTAAATGTGTGGTTGGTATCATCTCATGTATTTGTAGGCGCACTGTTGGAATTGAAATCTTTTAAGATCAGCAGTAGAGCTGCCAGATAAAACCTGTTCATTTACAGCACCAGTGTCTTTTCCCACAACGGTCCAAATCTACAGTCAACAGTTTTACAAGTTTAACTAGTTATTCCGACATTCAATATAAATGTTAATATAGCAGTAAAATAACAATAGCAGCCATTAAAATAAAGGCAATGTCCTTGAAATATAGGTGATCATTTGTGTAAATGTACATCATATTGCTGTAAATTTACAGCAGAGATGAAATGCAGTATATGTATTGTTTATTGTTTCATCAAAGTGAATATTGACCATTAAAGCTCTAGTAATTCTACAGTGAACACACCTTTATTTTACGGTATAGGGGATAATTGACTTGACGAGCTTTTCGTTTTCACAGATTTTTCACTTCGTTTTTGTCATTGTTGACATTGAAACACAGAAAGACTAAATGCAAATCTGAATCTTAATTGTTGTTCATTATGTAATTGGCTATATAATTAATTGTATATGAAGCTCATTAAACATTGTCCTTCAGTAATATCTCTAGACGTTTAAAGGTTAATGTATTGTGCGCTGATGGATTCTCTGCTTTCAACACTGGGCTAAATCACACGATTGATTGTTGAGGGCACCGTGTGGTGTTTCAGGAACGGCGGTGGACGTAGCGGCACCTTCTGCGCCTGCACCATGATAATGGAGATGGTTCGGCACCACAGCATGGTGGACGTCTTCTACGCCGTCAAGACTCTCCGCAACTCCAAGCCTAACATGGTGGAGACCATGGTAAGAACCGTTTTAGATAGAAGTTCAGTAACACCTGATAATGCATTGATGGAACTGCTGTCAAATATTAAAGCACTGACCGATAGAATGGGACACTCCCATGCCAGGTGTCATCTAAAGGGCTTTAAAGCCCCCCAGCATTGGCTGCAGTTCAGGACCCCTGAATTATTACATGACAAACACAGCTAAACTGGACTGGACCTGTTCCTGCTTTCAACACATTAGACACACAGTAAAGGGTCCTTTTCGCCTGGTTTCAGTGACCAGCTCATCTACACTGCAAAAACCATGTCTTAACAAGAGAAATCGTTTTTATCCTCATCTAAATAACTAATAATTAACTAATAAGACTATATATTTTATTTCTAGGTGTATATTGGCAGATAGTTGTGCTTGTTTTAAGCACATTTATTAAAATAAGCTAAATTATCACGTAATACAGTGAGAAGTTCACATAATGTGCTACTCCAAACAAGCAAAAATGTCTAGGAGTAAGTTAAATAATCTTATAGCTAACAGCAATCTGACTGAGAAATATTATATATACACTCACCAGCCACTTTATTAGGTACAGTTGCTTGTTAACACAAACAGCTGATCAGCCAATCACACGTCTGCAACTCACTGCATTTAGGCATGTAGAGGTGGTCAAGACAACCTGCTGAAGTGCAGACCGAGCATCAGAACGGGGAAGGAAGGGGATTTAAGGGGCTTTGAACGTGGCGTGGTTGTTGGTGCCAGACGAGCTGGTCTGAGTATTTCAGAAACTGCTGATCTGCTGGGATTTTCACACACAACCATCTCTAGGGTTTACAGAGAACGGTCCGAAAAAGAGGAAACATCCAGTGAGCGGTCAGTTGTGTGGACGAAAATGCCTTGTTGGTGTGAGAGGTCAGAGGAGAATGGGCAGACTGGTTCCAGATGATAGAAAGTCAGCAGGAACTCAAATAACCAACCAACATCTCTGAGGAACGTTTCCAACACCTTGTTGAAAGTGTGGCACGAAGAATTAAGACAGTTCTGAAGGAAAAAGGGGGTCCAGCCTTTTACTAGCAAGGTGTACCTAATAAAGTGGCCAGTGAATGTAGGTGTAAATAAGGTCATTAGAGTGGTTTGCTGTGGAATGCTCTGTTCTAGAGTCTAAACCGTTCCCAGTGGTTGTGATAGGAACCAGACATCAATGTAGGTCGTGTAGGTTCTCTGGTGGTTCTGGATGGTAAATAAATTGTCTATATCTGTGTTGTTGTCATGGTGACGCCTGGTTCCCATCACCACCACTGGAAAGACATCAGTAACTCGGTAGCAAAATAAACCTGAAGTTCTGCAGAACGACTGTTGATATTTGAACTCAACAGCAAAACAGTTCCGCACAAGCTCTGCCCCCCAAATTCATTCATGCATTGCCGAGGCGAACAACACTTTTTCAGATCTTTGTGGCCATAAAACCCTTTACAAACGGCGTACGAATACCATGATGACATTAGAGCGAGCAGCAGCGCAGCAGGCAATGTAACTAACGTTAGCCAGGCTGTGGGTTAGCAAACTGCCACTACAGTTGCTGCTAGGGAGCTAACCAGCTGCTGTCTCAAACAAAACTGACCGATTCTCTGAAACTAACCTAATATTACCCCAATGTCCAGCAGGAGCAGCCTCCTCATCCCTTTTTTATGCATTTCAACTCTTAATGAAGCTGAGGTCAGCTTCTTTACCAGCTTCTTGTATGAATTATCTCGTTCCACCTTAAAAGCTGCAGCAGTTAAGACCACAATCTGGTGCCTGAGCTTCTTATTTGAATATTCCACCTTCAATAGCGCTGCACAATGCTGTGTGGGTGGTCACTGTCTGGGGAGGGCCGACGGTTCCACAGGGCAGGACTAACATGCACGCACGGCCGGACCGGCTATAAAAACAAAGCCAGAGAAACACACACACACACACACACACACTCACACACACACACACACACACACACACACACACACACACACACACACTCACTCACACAGAGGGGGTGTGGCTTCACTCCCTGCTCGCGATGCTGTTGCACGGCCGTCTTTCCGTTCAGTTGTTTGCTGCTATATTAATGATTAAAATGTGGTAAATAGAACGTTTAACGTTGATTTGAGATGAAAGGCCGTGAACCGTTGGACGTGGTGTGTGGCGTTGATGTACTGCAGCGTGCAGTCGAGCTGACCCGGCTTTCTTTATCCCGTTCCAGGAGCAGTACCGATTCTGCTATGACCTGGCCCTGGAGTACCTTGACTGCCTAGAGGTCAGATAACACCTGAACGAGTGACCGGACCACCAGTGGAGGAGCGAGCGAGCCTTTCTGAGTCTGCGCCTTGAATCTCTGTCTGTTTTCCTTCTTCTCTCTGGTCTCTCAGGCCTGGACGGACGAGCCTCTCTGTCGTGGGAATGTAGATGGCGGGCGTGGGGGACCGGCTGTGTATTATACTTTTTTGCTTTTGTGTCTTTCTCTCTCTCCTTTTGGCTCATCGTGCAAAGATGTATCCTCTCTGAGAGCTGCTGGGGAACGGGCTGGAACGGGTGCGGACGGTGGCCGGCGACGGAGACCCCTGCGTCTGTGTCCGTTTTCGCGGCCGGGGTGACTGTCGCGCTTTGATTTCTGACTCCACGAGCTCAGCCAATCTCTGCCTTACTCACTGAGCTAGAGGAACCCGCTGTGTTCTAACAACACCAAGAGACCGCAGCAACAAAAAAACACGGGCGATGTTGTTTATGTAGAGTGTGTGTATCGTTATTCCCTGTACCTGGTGCAATCTAATGTGGACAGGCGGAGGACGCCCTGAAGGAGACCACGGCGTGACGGGGACCAGAAGGTGGACTTCTGATCAGTATTTCGACGCGATGCACAGTTGGATTAATTTATTGTTCCGTTGTAAATACCGTAGATATTTTCCAAAACCTGTTTCTAGATGTCGTCTCCGATGTGCCATTTCTCTTTCCGTGTGCGTGTTACAAAAAAAAAAAAAAAAAAAAGCAAGGGGGCACCACTCGCGCATCTGCATGCCTGTCGTACTGTCGGTGTCCCGTCGCGATCTGTGAGCCAGGATACCCGCTTCTCATCAAGAATCAAGAGCAATGCAAACCTCTTTGAAAAGAAAACAAAATAGAAAAACAGAAGAAGAAAGAAAAGAAGTGCTACTGTGGGAACAAGGCGCTCGCCAAATGAGCTGCTTTTTAAATTTCTATTTATTCATTGTGTTTTCTTTTCTAAATAGTGTAAAATATGAAGGAATAAAACATGATGTTGCTTTTATCCGCCCGCTGTTACGGCATCTTCATTTCAGTTTTCGGTAACACTAATAATAATAGTAATAACAGGTCCCTATACAGTTATATAAACAGTGTTCGGGTTATCCGTCATGTAAGCCTTACTTCTGCTACCATTTAGTAGTGACATGCAAATAAAGCGCTGTACGTGTTTTCATACAGTGATTATTAATGTTTTACGTGAGTCTATATTTCCCACTTAATGCATATGAACTAACCAGTAAGGAAAAGTTCGGCATCACAACTGCTTCATCTTTTAAAACAGGATGCAGGGAATTCATATTTTCATAATTCATGTTATTTTTATGCAACTGGATAAAAGGTATTTTTAAAATTATGAGAATGAAAAACGAAAAACATTCCCAACCATCATTATTTTCCAAATGGGGCTGTTTCTTTAATGCATATGTAACTATTATAAAACCATTAAGTCGTTAACAAACTATTAGCTCATGATTAAGTTGCTGCGCTGAAAAAAAAGGTTTGTCGAGTAAAATGATCTTAATTCTAGTCTATATGTCGATATTTCTCCTGTTGAGGTTGGTGTAGGGTTATTATTTTTTAAGATTTTTTAACTTATTTTTAAAGTTTTTTACTTATTCTAAAGTAATTTTATCACGTCACTTTACTGGCAGGTAATTCTGCTTGTTTTATGAAATGTGCTTGAAACAATTATATTACACGGCGCTATAGTGAGATAATTTTAATGACTTAATTACTTAAAGCAGGTAGACGTGTCTAGAAATAAGATACATAATCTTATAATAAGAGCACAACCATCTCAAAATGAGAAATATTAGACATATCAACTAGATTTAAGATCATTTCACTTGACAAGGTGCTGTTTTTCGCAGTGTGCTTATTATGGCCTGTTATTATAAAACATTACCTGATTTCTTTTGTTCCCCAGCCGTTTTCAATGATAAGCTACAGAAATAACGTTTGAACCTGGATATGATTATAATCTGTGAAACTGGAAATTCTAGAGATGGAAAAACTGATTTTTTTGGAAAGTCTGGTCTTTTTTTAATGAACTGCTTGTGTTAATTTGGATGGCTGAAGAAATTTCGTCCACGTCTGTGTTGAGTTGACAACATTATGTCTAACGCTGGGTTGTTACGACACTTTGTGGTGTGAAATGACATGTTATAACAAGCTGAAAGCTTAGCCCCTTTCTGTAGTGCCCCCTAGTGGCCATTCTGCTGACAGCATGGAAATTGACTCAAATATTTTTGATTAATAAAATCTAATAAAATATTTCCCCCTGTAACTCTGTTATTAGATGAACTGGAACTCTGTCGTCTCTCAGTGTGTGACGTGTTGAGCTGCTAGTCAGCAATGAGGAGTGAAAGGGGAGGGCTGGAAACCCCCTGCTGTGAAAAACACTTCAGCTTTCATCACATCAAACATTCCTGCACAGCTGATACCACAAAGCAGGGCTGGCGATACCACGTTTTACTGAAATCAATACTGATACCGATACCAAACCCTGGAGTATCTGGCGATGGCAATATCAATACAGTACCATCTTTATCCCTCTATTGAACATCTAAGCTGTTAATAATGCACTTTTTTCCACCGAAATCATTCCGAAAATAACATCATTTTGATTGGTCCGCACCCTTCAGACATTTAGAATGAAATCAAAGTGCAGTGTTGCTGCGTTCACACAGCAGGTAAGAGTGGCCTAAATCTGATTTTCTTGTTTAGCTGTTCCTTTAAATGTGATCTGTATGAGATCAGCTCCTAAACGTCAGGCCGCTTCACGGCTCATCCAGAGGTAAACAATCACAACCGCCAACGAACGCCAGTCGCTCCCGGAGGACCGGCTTCATCTTCACCAGCATCACGGGAGCCGTCATGAGGCTTCACTGCCTGACAGCTGGGCTCATCACCCAGAATGTGTTAGATCCATAAAAACGGCGTGGCCACTTCTTCGGTTCACATCCTCGGATTCTTTAAACTTCGCATTCAGGCTTTTAACTGTTTGACGCTCGTTCTCCTGCGGCCGCGTTCGGATATTTCTGTAGAAATCTCTTCTGGCGGGTTCTGGATCAGTCTCTAATATTTCATTTAATCAGCCTAAATGTTTTTGAGTCTCAGCAGCACGAAATGATGATGAATGTCGAGCTGGATTGACGTAAAAGTCGCACGAATTCCGATCTGGCTGTTCAAACTGAGTCAAACTGCTGCAGATCGGATACGGCTCGGATTTCAGTCCCACATATGAAAGCGTCTCAAATCGGAATTGAAAATATCCGATTCAGTGTGTTTATCTGTTCACACTGACACACATCTGAGCCACACACGAGGAAAAAGGTCGGATTTGGGCCTCTTTTACCTGCTGAGTGTGTCCGAAGCCTCTAGAACTAGTTCTAGTTTAGGCGAATGGATCATATTGAATTATTCTGATATTCGATCCAGTAATGCTGGCCAGTATCGGATCAATACCGATACTGAGGATTGTATCATCACACCCCTGCTGTAAACAAACAGCATTAAAACACAAGAGAAGCACCTGCTCACCCACCTATGAAGACATAAACCCACCTCACACCTGGCTTTCCATCAAAACATTATACATTATAATTCAACTTTATGGAAGAAACAAAGAATAAGGGGCTCGAAAAACAGGTGGAAGTAGGTAACTTAACATCAAAGTCAGTAACATCAAATACAACCATCATGAAAAAAGATGCCTGTTAGAATAAGCTGTTATGAATGTTTCCGTAGGTTTACGTTGTCATGAAGGGCTTATGTAGGTGTCACGGTCTTAAACAGTAAAGTGTTACCAAAAAACAGCCCAGCCATTTGTGGAAACATGGAAAACCACGTTTTTCCTATTCATTGTGTTTTCTAAACAGTGCAAAATATGAAGATGGAAAACATGATGCCGCTGTTATCCGCCCACTATTATGGCATCTTCATTTCAATTTTAACACTTATAATAATAATATAATAATAGCAAGAACCTATAAACAGAAACAGTATAGAAATAGCTTGTGATTGATAGTTATTAATCATGTAAGCAATTAATAAGGAATCCATCCATCCATCCATCCGTCCATCCGTCCATCGCAGGGCAGACAGACAGACACTCACTCACACACTCACACCCAGGGGCAGTTTAGCACGTCCAATTGGCCTGACTGCATGTCTTTGGACTGTGGGAGGAAACCGGAGAACCCGGAGGAACCCAGGGAGACACAGGGAGAACATGCAGACTCCACACAGAGAGGACCCCGGTCACCCGGCCGGGGAATCGAACCCAGACCCTCCTCGCTGTGAGGCGACAGCGCCACCCACTGCCTCACCGTGCCGCCCCTTAATAAGGAATCACTATTTGAAATATGCAGCATTCACTTAGTGCCACAGATCATTAAAGCCGTCATGATAGACGATGCCTGTTAGATTAACCCTTTATGAACGTGTATGTCAGCCGTTATTAAAGGCTTCTGTAGGTGTCACAGCCTAATGAGCAGTAAAGTGACTTTATTTAAACGGCCCGTCCACTCGTGGAAATGCGTAAAACCACATTTTCCTCAGTTTATTTAAATATGTAAGCTTATGTAAGCGCTGGTAGAGGGAAGTTTCGACCCGGCTCAGTTGCTTTGAACATGATTATAATCTGTGAAGCCGCGCTCGTATGAAATGCCACGAGCAGGAAAAACAGGAGGAGAGAGGCTCAAAGGGAAATTTGGTCTTTTTTTAATGAACTTCTTATGCTAATCTTGCTATTCATGGCTGAAGGAGGGAGATAAGAGTGTGCGCCGCTCTTCTGCTGACCTCTGCTGACCTTGCTTTAGTCTACCCACACATCTTATTGTTCTACATCACTCGTTGACCTCGGTACAAGCCACAACGTGTCGTGTGACTGTTCTCGCTTCACGCGCTCCAATTAGCCTTTCACACTCGACGCTTCAATCTGAAAGCCGGATCAGCTCGGGGGGGCTATCGCATTCCCGCCGCAGCGTGAAGAAGAGCGTGTGCGATTGCCTGGACAGTTAACATTAAACCATCCAGACGGTTCCGAGCGTACCTGCAGCAAGTGGGGCAGGTTAGACCCCTGATTTCATTTGCTCTTATCATTTAATTAGATGTGCCTTAATCAGCTTTTTATCTGGAGATAAACAGGCCGCTGGATTCCCTTCCTGGGAGGTGAAGGAAGCTTTCTGATGATTCATCAGTCTTACCCGTGGTCTTCTTCTCCTCTGTGTGTACTGTCTGATAAGCTTCAATTACCGCCGTCTCTGCCCCGGTCCCAGGCCGGCATCGATTTTCTTGACACTCAAACCCCTGAACTCGGTGGATCTGTTGGGTAATTTAAGCCACGGTCAGTACATTATCATCATCTGTCCATTTCTGGTCCTGCTAAGCGAGTTTGACTCAACCTGAAATCATAATCTCAGCACAGCGGAGAGAAGAAAGCCTGTCCAGACCGGGGCTGTCACTATCCATTACATTAGAGCTGGAATTACTGTTGGGACGATTCGCTGAGTAATCTAGTTTCTTAAACAGTAAAAATGAACTTGACTGAACAAGAACAAACCACACGGAGCCATTCCACCGTTTCAAAGACTCTGAGGTACCATGACAGAGAAAGGATACGCCTTTAAAAGGCTACACGGCGCTGCAGAGCTGTGGCTACACGGCGCCTACTGGCTCAAACTTGCGGGAACATTTTGCTGCTGATTTTTGTCGTTTTTCGGTTTTTTGACATCGTTTGAGAGTGCCTGTTGGCCGTTTCATTGTGTGTAAATTTCATGATGAATGGACCAAAAGAAACGGCCCTAAATGACTTGGAAAGATTTCTGGTTCCATTGACTTCCATTACAAGTAAAGAAGGTTTTTTGCTTCTCCTGTAAAGTTACTATTTTGGAGGTACATTTTTTTTCAGTGATAAATATAAAGGCTTATTCCAATAAATAGAGGCTGCTTTGCATCAGGTGGCACTGACAGTGGGTCATCATTAGCATTTGAAATAATGAGTTAGTGTAAACGGTGACGTGGTGGGTAGCGCTGTCGCCTCACAGCGAGGAGGGTCTGGGTTCGATTCCCCGGCCGGGTGACCGGGGCCCTCTCTGTGTGGAGTTTGCATGTTCTCCCTGTGTCTGCGTGGGTTTCCTCCGGGTTCTCCGGTTTCCTCCCACAGTCCAAAGACATGCAGTCATGCTAAACTGCCCCTGGGTGTGAGTGACTGTCTGTGTCTGTCTGTCTGCCCTGCGATGGACTGGCGACCTGTCCAGGGCTTATCCTGCCTTCCGCCAGAAGACTCCAGCACCCTGATGGAGAAACGGCTTCGAGGATGGATGGATGGATGGATGGATGGATGGATGGATGGATATAAGCCAGCTGTCACCTGACCTCATGGTGGCACAATGAATGAGTGGGTCAATCGGTGTTAGCCCACACAGTGGCTGACAGACGAGTAGCAGAACCCCTTAAAAGAGGGAGGTTTAATGAAATAAGTCTTAAAGATGCAAACGAACTAAGGTGAAAATGAGAACTATAGGGACGTTCCTGTGTCTACGTTCTTCTCCCTAACAAATCTTTTCCAGATGGGCAATGAGTGAAAATATATATTGGCTAATGCTCAGCATGTTACACCAGCTGTGGCCAGCAGGGGGTGGCTGTTTTTCTATACTCTTCAGTAACCAGCGGGATTTTTATTTTTCACCTGGACCCTGAGGAGTAAAAACTGCCAACTAATCACTGCTGATTTTATCAGGAAGGCACATTTTAAATCGCTGATCTTTAAAAAAATCAATAAAAGTAAAAAACTGCCAACAGATCAAAGCGGATTGGCAGGAAAGTTACCGAGTGCCGCCTGTTTGTGCGCGATTACGGGAACCTGGACGGCCTCCTCTATTGTATCCTCCCCCACACAAAAGCATGTCTACAGCACAGGCTGTCCTCCTCCCTCCCGAGGCTAATCTGAGTATGCACACAATGTCAGTCATTGTCAAAGCTGCCGTTCGTTTGTCTCCGACACAAAAGCTGTCCCGGCGTGTGGGAGAGCCGAGCTCGGGAGTAGTATGTGACGAGAGTGACGTGGAAGGTCAAGCTGGGCCTGGGCCGACGGTAGAGGACACCCCGTGCGCCCCCGTCACTCAAGCGGAGCGGCTTTCATAGCAGCTTCAGATATTAGTCTCGTCTACCTAAATGTCAGGTGTTGGCCTGTGACAAGGTCCGGTTCCAGTTTCTCACCCTCTACATCTCGGAGCAGGATGTATGGGCTTTGCTGAATGCTAATGTGGCCTCCTTATCACAGCCTTAACGCCCATTTGCATGCCTTAAATGGGAGCTACACGTCCAGCTCTGTTCGGATGAATATATGCATGGATTACCAGCCGCCTCGAGCGCATACTAAGCCATGTCTCTTTCTCGCTGTGCACTGCACACACTGAACTAAAGCAATCTGGAGGAACTCAATATTAATCATAAAGGATTTGGACCTGTTGACGTGCAGCCGCGCAGGAGTTTGGACGGCCGCACGGCTTCCAGGTTTGCGGCAGCAGATAGAGCGCCGGGTCGAGTCTTATCGCGTCCGCGCAGGTCCCCGTCACATCTGACCTATCAAATGTCAAGCCGCGGTTCAGGGCTTCCAGAGCGAGCCGTGGCCAGAACTGCTGATGAGAGGAAAGGACGCAGGAAAGCGCAGCGAGGACAAAGGGACAGGGAAAGACGCACAGGCCTCTGCAGAGGCTCTGCAGTGTGGAGCGCTTGTCTCTCCCCGCTGGCCCTGACTCAAGGCTCGGTTTAGCCTCGCTGGGCTCCTCATGCACCTCCTGGCGTAAACACTGTTAAATGTCTCTTCTTATGTGTTGTTTATTCATTGAAGATGTCAGCACTGCGAGTCTGGGCAAGTGAAAACGTCTGGTTAGTATAACTGATATTTCTGATTATGAGGTTGTATATTATGAGAGTGCTAAGAGACGAATGAACTCAAAACAGGACATTATTACCTGTTTTAGGTTATTACCTATATATATATATATATGTGTGTGTGTGTGTGTGTGTGTGTGTGTGTGTGTGTGTGTGTGTTGCTATATTTCCAAAACAAACGGCCAAAAAATCTGGTTCCATTGACTTACACTAAGTAAAGTGTGTTTTTTTTTCTATATCATAATTATGTTTATTTTATAAAATCAAATGATTGAACATTACTATATATATATATATATATATATATATATATATATATATATATATATATATATATATATATATATATAAATGCATATATATATATATGCATTTGTGACTTTAACTGACTTTAGACTGAAATCCTTTCGCTTTGAGCGACGCTGTACTTAATTATGTCGAGGCTATTAATACAAATGATTGATCATTCCATTTGGTTACTAACCAAAACAATCATAACTCTACCAAACTGTATCAAATGTGTCCGTCGTGACTGTTTCGTTCATAATTTTAACTCATTTTGAGCTCAAAACCTCATGACCAGCCACTTTACAATGTATATTTCTCTATATTTTGTTCATATTGTCTCTATATTTTGTGTATATTTAATATATATCAGTTTGTTTTTGTTGTATATTTACTGTCTGTAGAGTGACTATCTGAGCCTCACCACAAGCATTTCAACGCATAAATGTTCTGACATGCAAATGACTAATAAAGCTGAACCTTGCTCTAAAATGTGGGGGTGTGGCTAAGATAACTGTTTCAGTAGTAGTGGGACAGCATTTTTAATAACTGAATTCAAATCTTCCAATATCACAATAAAAAACACTTAATAATATTAAACATTTTTCACTGTAAGTATTATTTTATAAGTTGGGAACAGACACCACACAATAGGTACCACTGTGTTTTTGTGTTTTGCGCTGGTCCAAGTGGACCTCAGTGTCGCTGCTGGACTGAGAATAGTCCACCAACCAAACACATCCAGCCAGCGGCGTCCTGTGGGCAGCGTCCTGTGACCACTGATGAAGGACTAGAGGATGACCAACACAAACTGTGCAGCAGCAGATGAGCTGTCGTCTCTGACTTTACATCTACAAGGTGGACCAACGAGGTATGAGTGTCTAATAGAGTGGACAGTGAGTGGACACAGTGCTTAAAAACTCCAGCAGCACTGCTGTCTGATCCACTCGTACCAGCACAACACACACTAACACACCACCACCACGTCAGTGTTACTGCAGTGCTGAGAATGACCCACCACCCAAACAGTACCTGCTCTGTGAGGGTCCATGGGGGTCCTGACCACTGAAGAACAGGGTAACAGAGTATCAGAGAAACAGATGGACTACAGTCTGTAACTGTAGAACTACAGAGTGCAGCTATACGGTCAGTGGAGCTGATAAAGTGGACAGTGAGTGTAGATACAAGGCGGTGGAGTTAATGAAGTGTCCAGCCTGTCACATAGTTTTAAATAGTTCAGCAAAAAAGCGGGAAAAGAGCCTCTAGACCTCTAAATGGATCCAGCCACGTGACTTACGGACGCTCAAATCAATTAATTCCCTCTCGCTGGCGGATCTGCGGCTCCGGCGGGAGTCGGGCTGTGAGGGAGATCCGCTCCGTCCCCTGCCGACTGAGGCTCCGAGCCAGATTCAATTCGGGCTCTCTTTATCTCCGCTCCTGGGCGACTTATCTGTCCTGCTTTGACATGACTTTGCAATTAAGCGTGTTTCAATCTGAATGGATCCTTTTCCCTCACATCTTCCCACGTCTGCTGCTTGACAGTGCCACCTGCTCCTTATTCAAACTAATGAAGCAGAGCGACACTTGCATGCTGATGACCTGGCAAAGCTCTGCTACTAGAACATTTGGACGCTACCTTCACCAGCATCAACCTGTTCTTCAGCCACAGTGATTAGCCACGGTGTCATCACAAGCGTTCCGCCTGTGATCCATGACCTTTCCTGCTAAACTCTGGTTCAGCATAATGTTAGCATTTCAGTGAGCAGTCACGGTTTATATCGGACAGGATGTAGATCAGGCATAATTCTTTAGCTCATATTAAAGAACGAGGAAAAGCATGCGGCAAGCTCCGATGTCAAGGCAAGACGATCTCGTCTCATGACGATTTCAGGAAGCTTCTTAAATGTTAACATATGAACCAGCACACTGAATGACCGGTGACCGGTGACTGTTGTCATGGCCAACCGCATGTAGTCGTTACATTTTCTGAGGAGACTGGATGTAAGATCACCACCTTGCATAAAGAAGGAGAAAGTCAAAGTGAAAAAAACAAGAGTTTCCAAAACTGGACTCCAAAAACTGATTAAAAGCTCCAGAAAAAACGTTCCTCCTAACAACCACCTGGAAGAGCTGGTCGACCCCAAAACTGCCCCCATCAGATAAACAGCACTTAAAGCTTTGATCTCTGAGAGAGAGGAGAAGATCAAGCTGCTTCAGATCTGAACACATCCACAGGAGTTTCTGTCCATCCTTCCACTGTGAGAAGACCACTCAGCACTGTGGGTCTGAAAGGACGTGTAGCTGATCAAGAAGAACCTCACTGAGAAAAGGAGACAGACACATCAAACAAAGAAGCTGGACGATGGACTGACCACCCCAGAGTCCAGACCTCAGCACCACTGAATGGGTTTGCTTACTTCAGAAAATCATCAACCAGACTGAGCTTTGAAGGCGGGTCTGCAGGTTCTTTGAGGAGCTGAAAGTGAGGCTCCTGAGAAGAACTGAGGCTGGAATGAAGGGAAAGAGGGACTCACTGAACCCAGCTGAGAGTAGATTTACACTATATTTCCAAAAGTATTCAGTCACCCATCCAAATCATTGAGTTCAGGTGTTCCAGTCACTTCCATGGCCACAGGTGTATAAAGCCGAGCCCCTCGGCCTGCAGACTGCTTCTACAGACATTAGTGAAAGAATGGGTCGCTCTCAGGAGCTCAGTGAATTCCAGCGTGGTACCGTGATCGGACGCCACCTGTGCAGCAAGTCCAGTCGTGAAATTTCCTCACTACTAAATATTCCACAGTCCACTGTCAGTGGGACTACAACAAAGTGGAAGTGATTGGGAACGACAGCAACTCAGTGGTCGGCCACGTAAAATGACAGAGCGGTCAGCGGATGCTGAGGGGCATAGTGCGCAGAGGTCACCGACTTTCTGCAGAGTCAATCACTACAGACCTCCAAACTTCATGTGGCCTTCAGATCAGCTCAAGAACAGCGTAGAGAGCTTCATGGAATGGGTTTCCATGGCCGAGCAGCTGCATCCAAGCCTTACATCACCAAGCGCAATGCAAAGCGTGGAATGCAGTGGAGTAAAGCGCCGCCACTGGACTCTAGAGCAGTGGAGACGTGTTCTCTGGAGTGACCAATCACGCTTCTCCGTCTGGAAATCCGATGGACAAGTCTGGGTTTGGCGGTTGCCAGGAGACGGTACTTGTCTGACTGCATTGTGCCGAGTGTAAAGTTTGGTGGAGGGGGGATCATGGTCTAAAGGCAGCCAAGTGAATACTTCTTAGTGTACATGACCAAAATCAGCTCCGTAACTAGATCATGTCACCTTAGCCAACACTTTAGAATAAAATCATTCTAAAAATAGCATTGGCACAAACATATGACTCTAGTTTAGATTCTGGAAATCTTACTGGGGATGCAGTCATGCTTGGTGACTTTACTTTCACCTGGAAAAGTAAAGAATTTGCTAAATTGTCAGACAGACGAGATCGTTCTCGAGTACAGGTCCTGTTGGTGCAATCTTGAGCTGGTACAAACCATAAAACTGGAAACTTCAGTGCTGATGGCCAATGGAAAAAGCCATCCCAGCTTCCTGGTGCTAAAGATTGCAGTGGAAGTGTTTTAGGAAACTAAACATTAGTCAAAGCCTTGCTATTTGGTTTTGATGTGACTATCAGAACGGCTTCTTGGCGCTCAATGAGATGGGCTATTGCAGACGAGAGAGCAGATGAGACAGCTCTGAAGACAGGAGCCAGTGTGAAAATGTGTTATATCATCACGGTCCACTGGAATGACAACGCATTCATCACATCTCTCAGGGTAATGGGGCTCGTCATGATGGAGCGGAAAAACAAGGAAAACACAATGATGTGGTGAAAGACAAGACAGAGCTCTGACACTTACTGCTAGATTCATCAGCCTAGATTGTTCAGAAAGCGGTAAGCCACTGTTCCACCATGGTCCAGGAACTTTTTACTCGCTTTCCACTTAATGTTACCATTTCAGTGAGTCGTCATGGTTAATACGGAAGGGAATTTAACGATGGAAGTTCAGACCACACAGATGTGTGACATTCAGGTTGACAGACAGAATGAGTACCAGATCTCCTCTGATACTGAGAAGTGACAGACTCCACTCTCAGGACGGCCAATCCCTGCATGAACTTCTAAACTGTTTCTGGAAGTTGTTGATCCCAAGTTTAACGTGATATGGAACTTTTTTTGTACAGTTTTCTGACCGTTTTTTTACATGGTCACTAGCTTACTTCACCAATCTCTCTGGTGTCAACCAGAGGGGGACGGGTTCCTCTTTAGCATCTTGGTTCTCCTAAATCTTGCTAAAGTTCCACTTTAGGCTCTTCCTCTTGTTGTCTCTGTTCCTCGCAGTGGTTCTTATTTATGCTCCTAGGGAATTCCTCCTTTTGAAATCTCCCTAAAGTTCCTTGCAGTGGTTCTTCCTCATGTTTGTAGGAAGTTTCCTCTCATGATTCTTCGGTTCTCACAGTGGTTCTCATTTACGCTCTTAGGGAGTTGCTCCTTCTGAAATCTCCCTAAAGTGCTTTTAAGAAGTTACTCATTTGAGTCTTAGTTCTTCTCAGTCATTCTTCCTCATGCTCTCATTTCCCATGCTTTTGGGTTCATTTAGTGGTTCTTCATCAGGCACTTAAGGAGTTTCTCCTTTTGAATCTCTCCTTTTCCCTCATGCTCCTCCTTTTGAAGTATCCCTAAGGTTCCTCTCAGTGGTTCTTCCCCACGTTCTTAAGGCATTACTCTTTTTGAAATCTTCCTAAGGTTCCTTTCAGTGGTTCATCTGCATGCTCTTGAAGAGTTTTTGGTTCCTCTCAGTGGTTCTTATTTATGCTCTTAGAGAGTTGCTCCTTTTGAAATCTCCCTAAAGTTCCTATCAGTGGTTCCTTCATCATGCCTCTAGTGAGTTTCTCCTTATGAGTCTTGGTTCCTCTCAGTGGTTCTTTTTTATGCTCTTGGGAGTTGCTCCTTTTGAAATCTCCCAAAATTTCCTCCCAGTGGTTCCTCCTCATGCTTGTACGGAGTTTATTCCCATGAGTCGTTGGTTCACTCAGTGGTTTTTATTAATGCTCTTAAGGAGTTGCTCCTTTGAGTCTCACTTCTGCTCAGTCATTCTTCCTCATGCTCTTAGAGAGTTACTCCTTTTCAAGTCTCCCTAATGTTCATTCCAATGGTTCTTCCTCATGCTTGTAGAAAGCTTCTCCTTATGAGTCTTGCTTCCTCTCAGTGGTTCTTATTTCTATGCTCTTAGAGAATTATTCCTTTGAGTCTCAGTTCTTCTCATTGGTTCTTCCTCAAGCTCTTAGGGACAGTCACCTTTTGAGTCTTGGTTCTTCTCAGTGGTTCTTTTTCAGACATGTAAGGAGTTTCTCCTTTTGAAGCCTCCCTAAAGTTTCTCTCAGTGGTTCCTCCTCATGCTTTTATGGAGTTTCTTCTCATGAGTCTTCGGGTTCTCTCAGTGTTTTTTATTAATGCTCTTAAAGAGTTTCTCCTTTGAGTCTCACTTCTTCTCAGTGATTCTTCCTCATGCTCTTAGGGCATTGCTTCTTTTGAAATCTCCCTAAGGTTCCTTTCGGTGGTTCCTTCATCCTGCTTTAAGGAGTTTCTCCTTACGAGTCTTGGTTCTTCTCAGTGGTTCTTATTTATGCTCTTAGGGAATTCCTCCTTTTGAAATCTCCCTAAAGTTCCTCTCAGTCGTTCTTTCTCATGCTCCTAGGGAGTTTCTCCTTGTGAATTTTGGTTTCTTTCAGTGGTTCTTTATCAGGCATTTAAGGACTTTGTCCTTTTGAGTCTCGGTTCCTCTGAATGGTTCTTCTTTCTGCTCTTTGGAAGTTGCTTCTTTGAGTCTCAGTTCTTCTCAGTCATTCTTCCTCATGCTCTTAGGGAGTTACTCCTTTTGAAATCTCCCTAAGGTTCCTCTCATTAGTTCTTCCTTAAGCTCTATGGAGTGTCCTCTTTTGAGTCTTCGTTCTTCTTAGGGGTTCTTCCTCATGATCTCAGGAAGTCTTCTTGGTTCTCATGGTCATGCTTGGCCACCTCCTCCTTCATTTGCTCGTTTGTGGTCAAGGGCTGGATTCCTGTAATGTTTCTCTGGGACGGCCTTTTTATAAAAGTGCTACACGTGTTGAATTGAATTGATGCGTGTTTGTTCAGCATGAAGAGAACCTCAGGAGGATGCAGATGCTTGGTTGGAGTTGACTCCCTGCTAAAGCATAAGTACGTATCCTTCTTTGCAACTAAGCAAATGTTTCCTGAACACTTTTAAAGGTGTTCTGTTCCCTCGTAAGACAGCAGTGCTCCTTTTCGGAGGAGTCCCTGTCCAATCGATTCCATCCTCAGAGGTCTCCAGTCAACAACTTTTTTATTGTGTATTTTTCTGGTTGTCGTCCCTCGTTCCAGCGCTTAGTTGGAGAGCATGTCACGCGATTAGACAAATAATAAGGCAATGTTATGATGGCATTTATCTCTGGAAGGCAGCGAGTCCCTCAGCGGGGCGCGGCTGTCGCGATCTTTCCCCTGCTGAAATGAAGAGCCACCGAGGAGGAGGGGAGGCCCGTGGCTCTGGAGTACAGTGACTGTAGCACCTCTCTTCTCCTCTGTTTCCCCTCTCCCTCTCCGGCTGCTCGTTAGTTTTGCTTGGTGGCAGATGAAAGAGCTCAGGCTCTTTGACATGCTTTCTGATTTCTGTGTGGCAGAAAAGCCTTTGCAAGGACTTAGCGGCCCGTCTCACGCAGAATACTAATGTGACCTCCCCTCCATTCATGTCGTTTCTCAATCTGCCTCGCCGAAGCCTGCTCGTTTTATTAATCCAGGCAAGCGGAAATGGCATGGGACTGGTCCCCTCCCATGCGTTAAACGAACCCACACTGCACTTCCGAGCTCATTTCTGCAAGGCTGTAAAAGGATAATTACGAATACGACCCCAACCCGACAGATGTGGAGCACTTTTAAAAACACAGGGCCGCTTTTATGGGATTGATTGCTTTCCTTGCAGGTTCCTATCTTCCCTGAGGGGCATCTTGGACAGCACTTACAACACCTCTTGCATTTATAGACACTGGTCCTGGATCAGCTTTGTCTTTTTAAACATTGCATATAAGTCTAAATTGTGATAAGGCTGATCTGAGAGTAGCGCTTACCTCAGATAATGATGCCAGTGTGCGGATTGTGGGGGTCATCATGGTCCAAACTGCAGTCCTCAGTGCTGTAAGTGAGCACTGCTGTGCTGGACTCATCTAACGCACTGACACTAAATCAATACCCAATCACCTGCAGTGGAGGCCCGAGAGTTGTATTTGGTTAACCTCAGCGTGAACCTTTTACAGCGACTGGTAATGGAGGCGGGAGAGAGAAAAACACCTCCCAGTTTAGATGTTTTTACAATGGTTCTAGCTATCTGAGTCCTCAGAGGTGTTTCAGAGAAGTCTCTTGTGGCTGACCGTTACCAGGTGAGGGAGTTCTCAAAGCGTCAAATGACTGTATGTAATCAATTGGATCGTCTGATTTCATACCAGATTTTTAAAGCATAGAAGGTTCGATTTAGCTTGAAGCTGCTCCATGGAAGATGAGCACCTTGTTTCCAATTTTGGATAAAAAAGCTTTGCATATTGTTGCACAGACGTCTTGGCAAGACTAAGCAAATTTCAGCTCTGCCTTTATCAGTGGTGGACAGTAACTGAGTAACTGAGTAAATGTAATTAGTTTCTGTACTTTAGTATTTTTGGTGTATCTGTACTGAAGTTTCTCCGTTCTGGGCGACTTTTTCCTTTCACTCCACTACATTTCAGAGTCTAATATCCGACTTTTTCCTCCTACATTTTGAGAAATCTGTCGTTCCTTTTGGTTTCTGTGTGTATAAAAACGTAACATGTCAAAACGAAAGAAGCGCAAAGCCAGAGGACCAATCAGGGCCCAGCGGTCACTTTGTTTAGAGCTGGTTTTGACCTGTTGGTCATACCGACCCAGTGCAGCACGCGGTTCAACGTCAGCGCAGCAGCGTAAAACTTTGGGAGAGTCTGTTCAACATAAATGATGAACTAACCTAACTTTGTGTAAATAGAGCTCAATATAGAAATATGTCCACATATGCAGTCGAGACTGACGCGGCTTTTTTCTGAATTTCTACAAACACCATTTCATTTTATAGTAAATGAGTTTGGGCTGGTTTATGTTTATGAACAGACGCCTACAGATCAACATAGTAATGGAGCTCATCTGTGATCCTGAGTTTAAAGCCAGTTTTTATTCAACTTAAACTTGGAACTAAGTTGTAAATAAATCTGAAACTGAAACTTTGCTTGTGTGTAAAAAGTGATTTCAGAGCCACTCGGTTCTCCCTGATGGAAACTGTTTACCTTCAGTGTTTTGTGCTTCTGATCATTTTAATAGACGTCAGCGTCACTAATTAATGACCTTCTATTAAAAGACTGGTTTACCAAGAGAGACGCTGGAGGACTTTCACCTGAAATGAGTTCATGAAGCCAGTCTGGTTATAAAAATGATAACAGGACATCAGAGCCAGAATTACTCTTTTAGTACTTTTACTTTATACTTAAGTACATTTGAAGGTAAATACTTTAGTACTTTTACTCAAGTGGAGGTCTAAAGGGAGGAACTTCTACTTTACTGGAGTGATATTTTACCTTGGGGGTCTCTACATTAACTCCAGTACAGGGTTTGTGTACTTCGTCCACCTCTGGCCTTTGCTTGCAAATCTTTTAAAAACATCAAAAATGAACTGATGCCTAATTGTTAGAAATTATGCAAAGGATTATTAGTAACACTTAATTTGAATGTACGCATGGTTATGCCTTGAACAGCATTAATGAAGCAATGTGTATTAGGTGTCCTTGAGCAAGACACCTAACCCCCACTGCTCCCCGGGCGCTGCGGATTGGGCTGCCCACTGCTCCGGGCAAGTGTGCTCACTGCCCCCTAGTGTGTATGTGATGTTTCACTTCACGGATGGGTTAAATGCAGAGGTCAAATTTCCCTGTTGGGGGACTAATAAGGGTCATTTCATCATGTTTTTAATCATTTAATGAGGACCGTCTTCACAGTGGTGGTGATGGGAACCAGATGTCACCATGACTACAACACAGATATAGACACTTTATTTACCATCCAGAACCACCAGAGAACCTACACGAGTCTTCTGAGCTTATATGGAATATTGATGATGGAAAACAGTGGAAAATCTGGAATAATGAGTTTTCTTTGGGGACTATTTTGCCGCACAGCGCCCTGCATGTCTCCCTCCACCATGAATGGAGTTGAAGTTCTCTAAACTCTCATAAAACAGCGTCTCAGTCATCAGGCAGTGAATTCAGAACCAGTTCATGTAGGAACTTTCTGTAGGAGCTTTTAGAGGGACGTCTGGTTCCTATCACCACCACTGTGAACGGCTCTGACTCTGGAACTGAGCCTTTCACACCAAACCGCTCAGAACGACTCTGTTTACATTTAATTATGCAGATGTTTTGAAAAATTCCCTTCAGTCTCAGCTTTGTTGCTTTGCTTTGATGTGAATATTGCAATTGCATCTTAGGGGTTCAAGTCTTGTTTGATAGCATCAAGTTCCAGTTCAGTGACAACTCATTCATCATCATTCATCAGGCTCTTAGGATCACCGAGGCCAGTCATAATGAAAGGGGAAGCAGGAAAACACAACAGTGGGAGGAAGAAAAAAACAAGAAAGAACCAGAAGGACCTCAATTTAGGTGAGTTAAGGAACGTTCCAGCGGTAACAGCCTGGCAGTCAGGTCTGTTTTGCTTTGTTTGTAATTTAATGCTTTCTTGTATTGTCCCTTAGGTTCTAGGTATTAACCAGATAAGTGTGAGGTACAAACCCCACAGTTCTAGGTTATTGTTTTGAGTTGTATGATGGAAGTTCCAAGGAAGAACAACTAAAATAATCAGCTGAAATACCCAGCAGGTTCTAGAGTATACTATAAGTATATGAGTATATGAGTATACTATAAGTATATGAGTATATGAGTATACTATAAGTATATGAGTATATGAGTATACTATAAGTATATGAGTATATGAGTATACTATGAGTATATGAGTATATGAGTATACTATAAGTATATGAGTATATGAGTATACTATGAGTATATGAGTATATGAGTATACTATAAGTGTATGAGTATATGAGTATACTATAAGTATATGAGTATATGAGTATACTATAAGTATATGAGTATATGAGTATACTATAATACTACAAGTATATGGTACAAAACGGGTAGTTATATGCTGTAAACGTTTGTAGATGAATAAAGTACAGAGTTTTCTACAGTCTGTACCTGTTTATTAGCTATGAACTAAACTGAATCTGGGCTGTAAATGAAATCAGTGATTCTTACTGTGGTTCTACTGTGTTCCTGCAATTTACTTCACAAAAATATCTCTAATTTGAGCTGTTTTACAGCATATAACTCACCTATTTCTGCTCTACTCCTCTGCTTAAACACGTGACCTCACTGTGATGGGTATGTTTGCACTGTCCACCTTATTACTGCTAATAATTATGAGATATTTTACTGCAACACAATTTCATTTAAAATAATTTCACCCCAAATAATTTCACAGTGATTTGGAAACACAGTTCATATCTAGACCAGGGGTCTCGGATCTTATCTGCTGCAGGTTTTCACTCCAGCAAAGCAGGAGGTCCCTGATGAAATGTGTGAAGACTAAGACCAACTGATTAAACAAGTAGAATCAGGTGAGCTTCAGCTTGTTGGGAGTGGACGCCCGCAGCCACACTGTCTCTCTGCGGGTAACATTAGACACACCTGATGTAAAGCCTATGCTGCATTTGGCCCAGTACTGTGTGGCACTTGGCTCTAGTCCACTTACTTGGTCCGTACAATGGACTGCAGGGCCTGGAAAGGAAATTAAACTTAAATCCGTCAAAGCTTTGGAGCGGATTCCCAGCCAGGATTTCGTCGTGGACTCTGTGAGCTACCTTGGAGTAGATATCTTAAGCTTCAGGAATTATCTCGACTTTTAATTGATTTGAAGGTTCGGATATCACCGGGATCTTCCGTCTTTCCGGGAGATCGCCCAAGCCCCGTGCACGCTGGACTCAGGGGCTGTGGGCTTCGCTCAAAGTCTTCTTTTGCTTAATTGTTGGTAGTGAAGTAATCCCTCACCTCACAGCTCGGGGCTAATCTGCCCACGGAGAGGTATTATGTTGGGGCAGAACACGATCTTCTTTTGTCAGCTGTAATCCGGACTCACACAAGTTCATTAGCGGCCGTTTTAATGAGAGCCTGGACTGCAGGATCGCCCACAGCACCGTGTACTAATTTGTGTTTTTGGCCGGATCGTTCCGACTCCCTCGGGATGTTTAAAGGGATCTGAGGCTCGCTCGTCCTGCAGACGGGGGAGTGAGGCAGCAACAGTGCTGTTTGATTCAATTCCTCCTGGGCTTAGAAAGCTGCTGAGAGCGCCTCCTGTTGTGGGTGAGGTAATACAGCAGGAAGAGAGAGGAGGAGGGACAGCATTGTTTTAGTGTTCAACTGTTGGACACCGTGTCATTTTGGCTCGTACCAAAGGATCGAAACCCAGAACCAAGTTTACAAAAACAAACTAAAACCGACTTCAGCCTTAAAAAAGATGGTTCTTCGAGGGTTCTTTAGTAAACACAATGGACTCGAAAACCCTTTGCATGATTAAAGGGTTCTTCAGATTGTTGGACAATCATGAATCTTCTGAATCCTGATGTAAGCTTTTCATAAATACTCGTAAATACTTAATAATGCAAACAATACAATGCAAACTGGCTGAGGTAGTAATTCATTCATTAATAATTAGTTTATTAAATGAATGAGTGAATTAATTAATTTCATAAACAAAGGTTGTCGCAATGTACAATATGCTTGGAGGTTGGCTGGTTTGGGGCTCTAATTTTGCACATAAAGCAACTATTGGGAATTTCACAATTTGTCTATTGATAAACATGTTGATGCAAGACTTCCCTGGAATTGATAGCTAAAGCGCCCCCTGCTGTTCCTCCTGCTTTTACGATCTTTAGCCTATATAATATTTTTAGCTTGTTTTTAGTAATAATAAGCTGATTCAACTTTAGAAAAAACACACATGAAATAACATTAAGTTTTACTTTTAGGTGATAAACTACAAACTCATTTCCTAAAAAAGTTCCAGATATAATGCAATGATGTGCCAATCATGTAAACCGTATTTTTAAAGGATAATACTACAAAGACAACATATCAAATGTTGAAACTGAGAATTTACTATTATTTTTTAAAAATATTTGCCCATTTTAAATTTGATGCCGGCAACATGTTCCAGTAAAGTTGGGACGGGGTCTGTTCACCGCTGAGCTTCATCTCCTCATCTTTAACAGCTCTGTCAGTGTTTGGGAACTGAGGAGACGCTGCTGCAGCTCTGACAGTGAAATGTTTTCTGTTCTGATCTGATTCAGGATTTCAGCTGATCATCAGTTTCAGGAGCTCCTTTGTCGTATTTTTCATTTCATAATGAGCCAGATGTTCTCAGTGGTGACTGGTCTGGACTGCAGGCAGGTCAGTTTAGCGCCCGGACTCTTAATACGGAGCAGTGCTGCTGTAATACAGTCAGAATGTGGTTTGACATCGTCTTGCTGAAATAATCAAGGCCTTCCCTGAAAAAGACGTCGTCTGGACGGCAGCAGATGTTGATAAAACATGTTTATATCATTCAGCTTTAATGGGGCCTTCACAGATGAGCAGGTCACCCAGGCCATGAGCACTAATGCCCCCTAAACCATCATGAATACTGGCTTTAGAACTGAGCACTGATAAGAAGCTGAGTGGTCTTCAGCCCGGAGGACACAGTGTCCATGATTTCCACAAAGAATTTCAAATGATTCGTCGGACCTCCGGACACTTTTCCACTTCCCCTCAGTCCATTTTAAATGAGCTCAGGCCCAGAGAAGGTGGCAGCGTTTCTGGATCCTGTTTATATTTGGGTTCTTCTTTGTGTTTTAGAGTTTAACAGCATTTGTGGATGCAGTGATGAACTGTGTTCACAGACAGTGGTTTTCAGAAGTGTTTCTGAGCCCATGCAGTGATTTCCACTACAGAATCATCCATCCATCCATCCATCCATCCATCCATCCATCCATCCATCCATCCATCCATCCATCCATTATCTTCCGCTTCTCCGGGGTTCAGGTCGCAGGGGCAGCATCCTAAGCAATGAGGCCCAGACCTCCCTTTCCCCAGCCACCTCCACTAGCTCCCTGGGGGGATTCCGAGGCGTTCCCAGGCCAGCTGGGCGATATAGTCACGCCAGCATGTCCTGGGTCTTCCCCGGGGTCTCCTCCCGTGTGGACTAACCCTAACCTCCCAAGGGAGGCGTCCAGGAGGCATCCTAACCAGATGCCCGAACCACCTCAGCTGGCTCTTCTCGATGTGGAGAAGCAGCGGCTCTACTCAGAGTCCCTCCCGGATGACCGAACTTCTCCCCCTATCTCTAAGGGAGAGTCCAGCCACCCTGCGGAGGAAACTCATTTCGGCCGCTTGTATTCGCGATCTCGTTCTTTCGGTCATTAACTACTACTTCACTACAGAATCATGTCTGTTTTTAATGCAGTGCTGCCTGAGGGCCCAAAATGATTTGTACATCATTACATTTTGTTTTTATTTACATTTTGCACAGCGTCCCAACTTTTTTGGAAATGGGCTTGTATTTAGACATTTTAACCATATGCCCACCCCTGCTGCTGTGGGCTTTCTTGCTCTGTAAGATGCCGAAAAAAACACTACTTGAGTGGTAATAGCGGCCGAACTATTTTAAAGACAATAAAGCATCTGTTAATTTCACAAAATGACCACTGAAATGCAACAGAATACCGAAATGACAAACGTGTTACGTGCTCAAGCAGTTTACTCAAAGCTTTGTCCGGTTGTGAAGTCAAAAGGCTGATCAGTTTTAAAAAGCCACGTATTTTGCCACTTCATTTTGTTGTTTCGGCTTTTTGATAATGAGGGTTTTTGGGTAATCCATTGAGAAATGTGTGAGGGTCTGCTGGGCCCCGTGATACTGCAGCCGCTGTGCTCAGGCTCTGTAGTGCTGAGTTGCACTGGTGGCCTCCTGATCACGACAGACTGTGAAAAACTGCGTCTTGGCTTTCATCACTCTCCATCAGCGCTGCCTCGACTCGAGGGCCGTCATTTCAGCCTCTTTCCGCTGTAAGACCTGTATGAATCTCTCTAACTCCGACACCCTGGTCCCCCCCCTCGGCCCTCCCCACCATTCCCACCTGCACTTTGGTGCTCTTCTGTCCTCTTCACTGCGGCCATAAAAGGTACTGATTGTCAAGCTAAGAGTGCACAGAGAGGAGAGCCCGGTGCTCACAGAGTCCATTTCCACCTGTTAGAGATGTGGAGGGTGTTGGTGTGATCACTCAGGGGAGAAGGAGATGAAAATCTCCAGTGAAGGACGTTTCCATCAGTCGTCAAAGTGCAGAGCACAGGCAATCTAAGACAATCAGCGCAAATGACTGTGTTCAGGGTATTAAATGTGCCTTTAATGTGCCCCTGGGAATGGTCTTATTGTCTGTAGGTGGGATGTGAAGGCAGATTAAAAGCTTTGTGCTCAGTGTAGGTGGCATTCAAAAGTTTGGAACCCGTTCTGAAAAACAGTTTTCACAGACATAAGTATAAAATGATTATCATGTGATTAATATTCCACAGGTTTGAAACAATCAGTAACATTAAACAATTAGTGATAAATTGTCAATGATGACTAGAGCTGTAAATGATTCCAGCTGCACAGCATTGAACCCCTTTTTCACAATATCCATAAAATGCTAACTCCAAATGTTTTGAAGGTCTTTCGTCCAAACTGTGCACTTGTTCACCTGACCTTCACACCTATATGAGCTTGTTGGACGTCTCATTCCAAAACCACAAGCATTAATGTGGAGTTGGTCCCCCTTTGCAGGTATAACAGCTTCCACTGTTCTGGGAAGCTTTCCACAGATTTTTAAAGTCAATTTCTGCCTATAGCAAACATGTTTAAGGGCTTGCATTTAGATAATAGACAAGAATCCTGTAGAAAGCTTCCCAGAAGAGTGGAAGCTAATGTATCTACAAAGGGGAGACCAGCTCCATATTAATGCCCGTGGTTTTGGAATGGGACGTCCAACCAGCTCATTTAGGTGTGATGATCAGGTGTCCACATACTTTTGGCCACGCAGTGTATCATTCTCTGCCCTATTGTGCTTTCTGCTCTATTTCTGATTATTTATTATGATGACCTCACCACCACCACCACCACCACCACCACTTCCTCTCCAACTTCTGTTCCTTTTGTCAGTGCCTCCCTCTACCACAGTACAGCACATGAAGCTTCTTAAGACAAATGCTTCATAAGAAGTTCATAAGGTTGGGCCTCGTTCTCCAACATCTTCCAGAGTTTGTCCTTAAGTGTGTTCTCGATGAAGGTCCTAAGAAAAAACTTAAGAGTTTCTCAAATATTCGCTTCAGAAAATCTTAATCACTTCCTTAAGATGTTCTTAAGAAAATCTTCAGTGTTCTGAAGGCTCTGTTGCATTTTACAGCTTACCATAAATGATGAGATACTTTTGTATTAACCGTTATTTCTGTTATTTAACTTAATCCACTTAGAGGACGGTGCAATGAAGAACTAGAGGTGATGGCGAAAGAATAAATTCTCCTTAGAAAATGCCGTAATTATGGGGAGACGGTGGAAAGCAAGAGACAAGGATGGGCAGGAGCAGCAGAGGCAGCGTCTGAGTTCAAATTGAGATGCTCGCCTCATCAACTCCATAAGGTTTATGTCAAAAGGTTTTGTCAAAGGGCAATGTGTTTAAGGGCCTGTATTTAGACGGCAGACAAAGATATTGCTGTTATCGTTTTGGCGTACAGTGTGTTTGTACACAGTCTTTCTAGAGTTGATCACATTCTGAATTTTATATTCTGAAATATATGGAATAATATATTGGTTGGATAGTGTAGTGGGTAACACCTCTGCCTTCTTCACCTGGGCAAACACCCTACACTACACCAATAAGAGTCCTTGGGCAAGACTCCTAACACCGCCTTGGCCTCCCTGTGTAAAATGATCAAATTGTAAGCCGCTCTGGAGAAGAGCGTCAGCCGAATGCCGTAAAAGTAATGCAATTACACTCTCTCTCTTTCTTTAAGCCAGACCTAAGTTTGCCCATTTTCTGGTTTTGGGGAGCATCAAAATATTAACTAATTACTTTTGCAGTCAAATAGTTTTATAGAGACAGGAAAAGTTATCTAAAACCCTGCCTGTACTTTGTTCTACCTCGAGTGGAACCTCGAGAATATTAAATGATTAAATTAAATATTAAATATATTAAATGATTGAGATCCATTGTTTTACAATTTTGTTCTAAATCTTTGAATTACATTCGTATCAAGGATTCATATTAATAAACGTTTTGTGTTAAACATTTCGACCAATAGACTTTTTTCTGGGTCAGTGCAGGTAAAGTGAATAATCCGTGTTTGGAGATGAAGCAAATAATACAAAAAATGTTGCTGTTACGATCAGAAAACAATGTCTAGTACAAAATCATAACAATTCTTGGTCTTTGGCATAATTATTATATTAACGGCACAAAAGAAAGTATGCATTACAGCTTTGATACAGCTTGGTATTGGAGGTATCTCACAAACTTAGGCCTTTTTCGCTCATTTGTTCGTCTACTAATACTGAAACTTTACTCATCGCTCCAGAGAACACGTCTCCAATGCTCCGTGATAAATTTTTGCCTTTTAGTGGCAATTTAGAAACCAAATTACTTTGACTTTTTGTGCTGAATATGCTGATTTTGAGATTAGAGACATCCTAATGCTGCACTACAATATATCTTAACTTCTGTATTAAAAAGATTATAGAGGAAAATCCCCCAGTAATCCCACCTAAGTCTATGTAATCACTTTTCTCATGTGGATTTTCTTCCTTTTCTAGTGATATGTCTTCTAATGAAATTCAAGATTAATCTCTCTTTTAACATAATCAAACATGTTTTGTGCAATTTCCTTAAGTTAACAGAAAACTGTACTGGGTTTAAAGCAGCCCCTTCAAGCCCACCTGTATTCCCAACAAGCCCAGATAGTGAGATGACCACCAAGAACAAAGACATCATTTTCCCATCAGAATGATAAATTACCAGGGTGGTCCCTTTGGTGCCTTTGTTTACAAACACCACTAACACTTGATATTATATTCAAATACATATGAACACACATGAGGCAGACTTGTTAAACTTTGGGTTCCGGTTTGGGTACCACTAACAAGGGTACACCCCCTCTAAACCCCTCCCCGACATTCTTCTAGTCCGTACTCCATCAACAACACAAGCAAAACAAGCTAGTTAGTGAAAGTTATCGATACCTAACAGAACCTATTTTCTCTTTAAGAGGTACTGTTCATTTTCACTGCATGCAATCTGCTCTCGGCACACATCTACTTCACATTACTTCACATCCATGCGCTAACGACTGGCTTATTATCAAACAATGTTGACTATCAACAAGTGCATCAGCGCCCCCTACTGTGAGCTCTGCCTTCACAAGGTGTTGGTGTCATCATTTAGTGCCATCAGGCTGCCGAACAGCCAGTAGTGCTGGTGTATCGGTCTAGAGGCCTGCCACTACGCCTTTGAGTCATCATCATGATGATCTCCATGGACAATCCACACCTCAATCAGAGTCAGTCTGATCTTACCGCACCTTCAATCCTACAAATCTGTACTTTCACATATAGACTGACATGCTGCACATCTTTTATCGATATCTTGTATCATTTGGAAGATTTCTATAGCAATATTCCATCCCCTGCATCTCACTTACACTCACTAGCCAGTTCAGTTCAGTTGCTTGTTTACACAAATAGCTGATCAGCCAATCACACGGCCGCAGCTCACTGCATTTAGGCGTGTAGAGGTGGTCAAGACGACTTGCTGAAGTGCAGACCGAGCATCAGAACGGGGAAGAAAGGGGCTTTAAGGGGCTTTGAACGTGGAGTGGTTGTTGGTGCCAGACGGGCTGGTCTGAGTATTTCAGAAACTGCTGATCTGCTGGGATTTTCACGCACAACCATCTCTAGGGTTCACAGAGAACGGTCCGAAAAAGAGGAAATATCCAGTGAGCGGTCAGTTGTGTGGACAAAAATGCCTTGTTGATGTGAGAGGTCAGAGGAGAACGGGCAGACTGGTTCCAGATGATAGAAAGACAGCAGGAACTCAAATAACCAACCAGAATCTCTGAGGAACGTTTCCAACACCTTGTTGAAAGTGTGCCATGAAGAATTAAGGCAGTTCTGAAGGCAAAAGGGGGTCCAACCTTTTACTAGCAAGGTACCTAGTAAAGTGGTCAGTGAGTGTAGAATGCAGATTGTGAGCCGGACCCTCTTGTCCAGCATCAGTGTCTGATCTCACAAAGGTCTTTCGACCAGATGGACACAAACTCCCACAGACACTCTCCAGCATCTTGTAGGAAGCTTCTCAGAAGAGTGGAAGCTGTTAGAGCCGCAAAGGGCACATATAAGTTACTCCATATGAATGCCTATAAGTTTTGGAATGAGACATCCAACAAGCTCATATAGGTGTGAAGATCAGGTGTCGATACCTAACAGAACTGGCCATTTTTGGCCACAAAGCGCATCGTTCTCTGCCCCTGTCATGCCTTCTGCTTTAAATATGATTACTCTGACCTCACCACCACTCTTTCCAACTTCCTTTTCTTCATCCAGTGCCTCCCTCACAGTACAGCATGTCCTGGCTCTGAAGCTTTGACCTAGTCGCTGCCCAGCATGGCTGCACTTAGAAAAGCATGTTTTTTCTGTCCTGCAGTCCTATTTGGATCGGCATGAGCAGAACATGCCTGCAGCCATCTGGAACACACACTCTCCGTCACCACTACAACCAATACCAAGAAAGCAACTCCGAGCTCCTCGGGCTGGCTACCTGTTTATGGCTTCAATATTTATCTGAGTTTGGGGACCTGCGACATGAGAAAGGACCTGCGGCGCTGACTCCCATCTTCAGCACAGAGCTCGGCACTGATCTTCGGGGACGCCGCAATTCATCGTTAATTTAGAATCACAAGCTGATGTGAAGCTCCAGAACTGCAGACACGACCTACATGAAAATCTGATGCATGGCTATACGGGTCGTTCCCCATTTGGAGTGGGAATTCAGGTGGGTACAATTTTTAACTCCTTCCTCCTAAAATCACCACTATTATCATTTTATTACTGATTTTAAAAGTTCACAAGGTCACCTGATCAGCCAACGACTCGGCCCATTTACAAAATCCTCAGTTTTAACCAGAATGTCACTGGAGTCACCGTCACTGGAGTCACCGTCACTGGAGTCACCGTCACTGGAGTCATCGTCACTGGAGTCATCGTCACTGGAGTCATCGTCACTGGAGTCACCGTCACTGGAGTCATCGTCACTGGAGTCACCGTCACTGGAGTCATCGTCACTGGAGTCACCGTCACTGGAGTCACCATCACTCGCATCACAGTCAGTGGAGTCACCGTCACTGGAGTCACTATCACTGGAGTCACTGTCACTGGAGTCACCATCATTAGAGTCACTGACACTGGAGTCACTATCACTGGAGTCACTGTCACTGGAGTCACCGTCACTGGAGTCACCATCATTGGAGTCACTGTCACTGGAGTCACCATCACTGATGTTAATGACACATTAAGGTTATTTAGTTTTGGGATGAAAGAAATTCAGAAATATCTCCTGATAAATGAAAAGTTTGTACACCGTGGCTGTTTAGACTGTAAATGAAATTAGTGTAGAGTTATTTCTGATGTTTACACTGCACAGTAACTGTTCATGTGTTTCAGATAGAGATATTTTCCATATGTAAATTATTATTAATATTAACTTTTCTGTATCAACGTGCACATTCATGTTCAGGATAAATGTTATATTAATGTTATATATATAAAGTCTTACATCAAAAGACTTTGTCTAAATGCATGCCTACACACGTTTGCCAGTACTTTACCAGTATTTTAATCAGTGAAATGTAGTGATTTGAGCTCTACACAAGCCTAATGTGTGTTCAGCAGTACGTCGCTGGTGTCGGAGGAAAATCTCATCACTCAAACCTCATCAAAATCTCCAAAATGGTAACTTTACAGGAGAAGGAACAATCCTTCCTAACTTTTAGTGTAAGTCTATGGAACCAGAGTTTTTTCCAAGTCATTTTGGGGCGTTTCTTTTGGTCCATTCATCATGAAATTTACACCTGATGTAAAGAGCACCAGGAATTTTCAAATTATGTCAAGAACTGAAAAACGACAAAAATGGAGATTTTCTTCCAACAGCAGCGAGATGATAAGATACACTGTACGTCCAAAAGTCTGGAGATTCCCTTCATTTTAAAAGAAACTCTGGAGTTTTTCATCTTTTGCTGCAGTAATGTCCTCTACTCTTCTAGGAAGGCTTTACTAGATGTTGAACACTGCTGTGAGGATTTGATTGAGCATTAATGAGGTCAGGTGCTAATGTTGGATGGTCATCCCAAAGGTACTGGATGGAGTTCCATCACTCCAGAGAAGACAGTTCCACTGCTCCACAGCCGAAATAGCTGCCGGGAATTTTGGACATGTCAGCATTCCATGTGTACGTACTTATATTGTATACATGAAAATCGTTTTTTCTCATGGTGACCATGCGGTTCTCCTCCTCTGGCTGATTGACTTGTCTCGTGGTTGTGAGTGTGGGTTAACACGGTCACATGTAAGCCTCCGCCTCTTCCAGAGGCCGAGAACAACGGTGGCTCATGGAGGCTAAATCGCTTTGCCAGCCTTTCAAACGAAGGTGTGAAATGGAAGTGACCACTTGCAGTGACCAATGCGAATTAGCCCATGGTGAAGCGTTCCCCGCCCACCCCCAACGTCCACCCACTCATCTGTCCTTTAGCGGCCGCTTTTCTGCTGAAGACGAGCACTTTTTCCTTGTATGTATTTTTTTCACAGCGCATTGTTTTGATGAGCCTACCACCGGCGCCTGGGGGGCTTCTGACACACAGCTCTCCAGCCTCCTTCAACCCCCTCACTTCACTTCAGAAAGAGAAAGAAGAAGAGATAGAGAGACTGTGACCATAATGGATCCCCACTATTCGTTAGTATTGCACAGAGCTGGTTAGTAACAGGATAGACAGGTGTTACATAATCAGGACACTGAAACATGTAACCGTAATTCCTTACAACTGCAGAAGAAAGGCAGCGATCAGCCTACAGGTCAGCTTGGTTTTCCTTATGGCGACATGAACTCACTCTACCAATCTCTGTTGTCTCTGTTACTGACATAGCAAGCTGAGCAGGTAGTTGGGTCCATTTATCAAACATCTAAACGCTTAGGGGTACGTTTAGATAAAAGTATCTCAAATCCGATTTTCTCACCAAATCTTTTAAATTTCAATTAACTTAAAATTAACTTTTAAATGTGATCTGTACGCGACACCAGTCTGAACAGATCAGCTCCTAAACTGACCCACATGACCAAAAGAACAGAGCTTCACGCGGCCAGTCGCTCCCGGAGGATCAGCTTCATCTTGACCAGCATCACAGGAGCATCATGAAGCTTCACTGACTGACAGCTGGGCTCATCACCCAGAATGTGTTCGAGCCGTAAAAAGGGCGCGGTCACTTCTTCGGTTCTCATCCTCGGATTCTTTAAACTTCACTTCCAGACTTTTAACTTTTCTTTGACGCCGCAGCCTCGATCTCCTGCGGCCGCGTTCGGACATTTCTCCAGGAATCTCTTCAGACACGGCGGGTTTTTTATGAGTCTCTTCTCATTTGTGTGCTGAAACGTTGAGTAAATGTTTTTGAGTCTCAGCAGCACGACAATATAATGAATATTGAGCTGGATTGATGTAAAAGTTGCATGAATTCTGATCTGGCTGATCAGACGGAGTTGAACTGCTGCAGATTGGATACGGATCGGATTTCAGCGCCACATATGAAAGCGTCTCAAATCGGAACTGAAAATGTCAGATTCAGGGTGTTTATCCGTTCACACTGACACACAGACGGACCTCTGAGTCACACACAAAGAAGATGATCAGAGTTGGGCTACTTTCATCTGCTGTGTGAACAAAGCCGAAACTCAGTTTCATCACATCTGGAGCATCTCCAAAATCAGCTCAAACAAGGCTACAGACATCAGAGCTGGTGAGTGTGATGCTTTCACTATTACAGAATGGAAAGTAGCTGAGTTTTCCAGGCCAAGGCATATCTATGGCTCTATCTATGACATTCTGTGGTTTATTTCTTTTTTATTGCACAAAAAACACCGTGTGCGTTGTTTTATGCCTTAAGCCTCTGTATTCTGAGGACATTTCCTCGATTTAACATGATCCTCATCTGTTTCATATCTAAACGCTCCGCTATCTTCATCACTACTTTCCAAACCCGCTGCAGCAGCTTCAGCAGCTGGAAACTCTCTGACGCTGTTTCACACGAGTCTCCGATGTGGACTGAATGAAGAACGAAGGGTTTCTGGCGTGACTGTCAGTCCTTAGGGATCTCCTGAGTGTCCATTGTGTTGTGAGCAGGGTATAAACTAAAATGAGCAGGGCAGGGGGTCCTCCAGGACCGGGGTTGGGAACCCCAGCGTGATTTGTTCTGCAGAAGTCAGCAGCCCGCCACACATCTGTGAGAGGCTGATCATACAATGTTTTCTGGCCCGCAGCAGGAAACATGTTGACATCTTGTATTATAAAAGCAAAATCTGTCCCTCGCTTTGCCCAGAAGTGAAAAATGGAAAGACTTTTGGAACATTTTTCCACACAACAGTGACCAGGAAAAAGACGGCAGCAGAACAAAAGGCTGTCAGGTAAGTTCTGACCTCATATTACTCACATGGTCCAACCATCTGAGACTGCATCATGCTGAGGGCGAGAATACTTGGAGAAAGTATGACCCTTCAAAGCATATTTCACAACCAAACACCCTCCCAGCACGACAGAAACTCCTCCCAGCATAATCGAAACTCAATCCAGTCTAGGTGAAACTCCTCCCAATTCAACCAAAACTCTTCTCAGTGCAACCAAAATCCCTCCCAGTACAACCACAACCTTTCTCAATGAAACCGAAATTCCTCCCAGTACAACCAAAACTCCTCCCAGTACAACCAAAACTCTTCTCAATGAAACCGAAATTCCTCCCAGTACAACCAAAACTCCTCTCAGTACAACCAAAATCCCTCCCAGTACAACCAAAAATCCTCCCAGTACAACCACAACCTTTCTCAATGAAACCGAAATCCCTCCCAGTACAACCAAAACCCCTCCCAGTACAACCACAACCTTTCTCAATGAAACCGAAATTCCTCCCAGTACAACCAAAACTCCTCTCAGTGCAACCAAAATCCCTGCCAGTACAGCCAAAACTCTTAGTGCAACTGAAATTCCTCCCAGTACAACCAAAACTCTTCTCAGTGCAACAAAATCCCCATTTAGTCATTATGAAACTGAACTGCTGAACAGTCTACACCTGAATAAATGGATGTTCTTCTCCTGGCTCTAAGAAATACTTTCTCAAAAGGTTTGGAATGGTTTTGCATTGTTTGCAGGTTCTTTAGACTTAAAATGTTCTTCACACTTGCAAATCTTACAAAACAGCTCTTTAAGGAAGTCTCCACTGAAAAGCCATTTTTCATCATCTCAGTTCCTTTGGAAGCCACTTTGTAATAAAGTCTGTTTTCTGGAAAGACTTTCATCCAGTCGTTCCTAGAAAAGAGTGGAAATGCGCTGGTGGAAGGTTCATTAAATCAGCGTGTCTCCTTGTCCATCGCATCTCAGTTAGAATCTCTTTGATATCTCTGTCCATTTAGTAAAAATAGCTGCTCTGAAGTGTTTGAGCGATATTAAACCCCTCCTCAGCTCTAATTCACATCACCACCCTACTGGATCCTTAAGGTGAAACATAAAGGATCCAATTTCCATGGTAATAGCACCACTCTGACTCTGATGTCAGCCATCATCTCTATTTCTAATTTATCTGGTGACATTTATCCCTTCTCTTATTCAGATTGTTCCACCGTCTCTCTCTCTCTCTCTCTCTCTCTCTCTCTCTCTCTCTCTCTCTCTCTGTGTAATGGCATGGAGTATGTGCTTGTGGACCCTCTCAGGGGAGTGTTTAGCACAAACAGATCCGGCGGAAGCCGAGAGAAGAGCGCGGGGAGCCTTAATCTCTTCCGCCGTAATGGCTCCCTCAAACATTACGACGTCACTCCGCATTCAAATTGCCCACATTAATCTGCTTCGCGGGGCTGAATGATTCGGGGAAAGAGTCTAACTGCAATGTTTCTGACCAATATTGAAACAGCGATTGTCTTCTATACATTGAGGTCGCGGCCTGTTTTGTTGGCCAACATGTTGTGCCAGACTGCCAGTTGAGGCTGTGTTGTCATTCATCCAGCATGTGGGTGTTCTGATCAGTGTAGCTCAGGGGTCGGCAACATGCGGCTCTTTTACTGCCCCCTTGTGGCTCCTCAGCTGAATCAGATCAGTAGGTAATAATAAAATAATCCTCCTCTACAGTAAAATAAAGCTCTGCTGATCCTTCAACACAGTTTAACAGTAAATGGTCTTAAACGCTGGAGTTAATGTAGAACTGCTGATCCACCCTTTAACCCTGAAGACCAGCGCAGACGGCTGGTCACCATAGCAACGCAGACGACAGTCTCGCCCAGCTAGTAGCTACGAAACGGCAAAGAGAGAGATTTAAGACGGACATCGATAATTTGGAGATGAATGGACTGATTAGTGTTTATAGCCACTCCAGCTGGTTTCCTGATACGTTTAATCTGCGACGAGAAACTGAAACACTAAAAAGTCACATCATCATCATCAATTTTCACATAACATAAAGTGCCTCTGCCAGTTTCACAGGATGGAGAGAAATCTGTTTTATCTGGGCGGTGATGAAATGGAAATAAGTGGAAATAAGTCCTCTGTAATCTCAGAACGTTGCATGCTAGAGACTTTTATTTTGCCTGGAAGGGTAGTACTGTTCCATCAACTCATTAGCACAACCTCTGATTGGTCACCAAGTCAGAAACACAACCTGTTCAATAAGCCTAGAATACAGCCTCTGATTGGTCAACAAGTCAGAAACACAACCTGTTCAATAAGCCTAGAATACAGCCTCTGATTGGTCAACAAGTCAGGAACACAATCTGTTCAATAAGCCTAGAATACAGCCTCTGATTGGTCAACAAGTCAGGAACACAGCAGCTGATTGGTCAACAATTCAGGAACACAGCCTCTGATTGGTCAAAAAGTGAGGAACACAGCCTCTGATTGGTAAAAAGTGAGGAACACAGCCTCTGATTGGTAAAAAGTCAGGAAAACAGTCTTTGGTCAAAAAGTGAGGAACACAGCCTCTGATTGGTCGACAGACTCAACCCAGGCATCACTGGATGGCTAAAAGCCATGTTAACAACAACAATCACTCTTTCAGTGGATAAATATTCACAGAAGACATTCAGTTGGATAGAGTGGAGTGTCTAAAGTTCAAGTCTGGATTACAAAGCTTCTGAAAGGGATATGACCGCACTGGAGCTCTCATTATTACGGCACAACACTGCCCTTACAGGAGAAGTGAAGGTAAGTCTCCAGCATGCAGCGTTCCCAAGATTTATTCCTTTATGTACGTCGTCCTTTGATACTGTATACAACAAAAAATAAAGCATAAAATGTAACCTGTGCAAAGTTTATACTCATTTTCACTTTTTGACCAGGGGCGTTCAAACCTTTGTACACAGCTGTACGTTCACGAGCTCCATGTTAAATTTCCCCACTTTTAAACATGCAAAGCCAACATTGATCATACAGGCTCTATTAAAACTGTAGCTCCTGCAGTTTGAATACTGCACTCACTCAAACTGTGGCTTCTATAAAACCACAATTAATCTGTCACTTCAGTCTGTACAGGTCTGACACTGACCACCTCTGAACCTGCCGCAGATAAGCTTAGACACCGAGAGGAAGGCCGGCTGTTAACACCTGTAGGGGTTATCTAATGCCATACAGTCAATTCTTCAATCTATCACCTTGATAGTCTTTGAAAAGGGCATTAAAGGGCACCTATTGTGAAAAAGGGCAGCCATTGTAAGGCTTTTATTTTTTATTTTTAAAACCGACATGCAGCGCCCTATTTTTCCCAAAGAGCACCTCTGTGGTACTTTGCATCAAGTCCCTGCCAAAGCAGCACGGCCAGTTATTTCTTTTCTTTTTCTGTTTCTTTATTTGTGCTGTTTTACTGTTGATGTGCTGACTGAACCAAAGCCTTCACCTCGTACCGTAAGGGGAGCTCCCCCAAAATTTCTCCGTGGTTCAGTGTTTGAAATGTAATCATAGTCGATACGAAGCCATTCTTTGTACAGACTCTGTCTTTCCAGTGGTGGTGATGGGAACCAGGCGTCGCCATGACTACAACACAGATATAGACACTTTATTTACCATCCAGAACCACCAGAGAACCTACACGAGTCTTCTGAGCTTATATGGAATCTGAATTAGAACTCCTTTATTTTGATAAGTGCGCCCCACATATGAGGAATTGGTCTTGGTGAGTCACACATGTGTGGCATTAACACTCTGGACAGACCAGACAAGCTCAGAAGCTGTTAATACGCATTAAACTATGATAGAAACACAATAAATAGAAAACAATAATAATAAAGGAGCTAAAGAGATGTGTGTGTGTGTGTGTGTGTGTGTGTGTGTGTGTGTGTAATACATTTCAGTCTGAGTAGAAATGTACTATAATAAACTTTTATATATAGAATGTTACAGAATTATTGGAGTATTTATAGAAGTGTAACATCTGTACAGCTGTGTAAACATGTATTCTGATCCAGAGGAGTTACTGTAACCCAGCGAGGAGGTTTCATGGTCAGTTTAACTGTGAAGTGTAAGTGTCCACTGTGGTTAATGACCTACAGCTCTGGGGGAAAAGCTGTTAGGCTCGCTGTGCTGGTTTTGATGGTCATGAATCTTCTACTAGAGTGGCGTGTCTGGAGGATTTGATGTCCAGGATGTACGATGGTGTTTTAGGGCCACTGTTAGTAAAAATAAAAATAGTAGACTTTAAGAATAAAGTCATAATATTTAGAGAAAAAAGTCATAGAATTATGACATTAAAGTGGCATTAATGCCAGGAAAGGCTGCAGTATTGTGATGGTGGAGCTGCACTTTCATATCGATTCACTCTCAGCCTCCCCGTCTCTCCTGCTCATCAGCACCAGCCTGGTATCAGTATAAGAACTGGCAGGAACGGCTGAGCAGGAACCTGTGTCTATCTAGAATAAAGAGCCGGACGGAGTCGGAGGAAACGGTGTTTATCTAGAATAAAGAGCCGGACGGAGTCGGAGGAAACCGCATTTATCTAGAATAAGCCACGGAGCTGTTGATGTTGAGGAGGGGTAAGGTGGGAGGGTTGTGCCTGAAGCCCACCACCACCATCTCCACAGTCTTTTCCCTGTTCAGCAGCTGCTGCACCAGGAAACCAGCTGCTCAACTTCCTTTCTGTAGGCAGCTTCATCACCTTTTGACTATAAGACACACCACAGTGGTTTCCTCTGCTTCAGGAGCCGAACTGCAGACGGCACCAAGAAAAGAACACAACAAAACTGCGCCTTCCACTTCACTGACCAGTAACCACTGACCAGTCACCACTGACCAGTAACCAGAAGTACGTGTGGCAGTGCCCTCAGACCCAGGGAACTAGACAGAGTGGACTTCTTCCTGGTGAGAATGTTTAGCCGCACCCCTTTTACCCGTTATAATCAAACAGTCTAAAATAAAATTAAAAGTAGGTGAAATACCAAATAAAGCACTTCCCCAACACACGAGACCAGCTCATACACCAAGTTAAAAGAAGTGCTGGTACTGTAGTCCATCTGTTTCTCTGATACTCTGTTACCCTGTTCTTCAGTGGTCAGGACCACCATGGACCCTCACAGAGCAGGTACTGTTTGGGTGGTGGGTCATTCTCAGCACTGCAGTAACACTGACGTGGTGGTAGTGTGTTAGTGTGTGTTGTGCTGGTCTGAGTGGATCAGACACAGCAGAGCTGCTGGAGATTTTAAACAACTCAGTGTTGCTGCTGGACTGAGAACAGGCCACCAACCAAAAATATCCAGCCGACAGCGTCCTGTGGGCGGCGTCCTGTGGGCGGCGTCCTGTGGGCGGCGTCCTGTGACCACTGATGAAGGACTAGAGGATGACCAGCACAAACTGTGCAGCAGCAGATGAGCTGTCGTCTCTGACTTTACATCTACAAGGTGGACCGACCAGGTAGGAGTGTCTACTAGAGTGGACAGTGAGTGGACACAGTGTTTAAACACTCCAGCAGCACTGCTGTGTCTGATCCACTCGCACCAGCACAGTGCTGACAATGATCCAACACACACATATACACTGACCACAAAATTACTTCACAGAAGTGAAAACATCTAGAAATACGTTCAGGAACCTTATAATAGTGGTAGAACCATCTCAGCATGAGAAATGTTAGCCATGTAGACCAGATTTCAGATTCGTTCTCCTGTGTTCTTCTCACCACGTTCCTGTGGACCAGCTCCATGCAGCATGCGTGTTTCAATAGCTGGTAAATCGAGTCTTATTCCAGGCCCATTCGTGAGTAAAATGAATATCTTTGGCCATCAAGGTTGGAACCAGTGATGGCAGGGCGTGATATCAGAACTCATTCAGGGCTAATGCCACGCGGCATTGGCGCTCAGCTGCGATGCTAGCGGCTGCAGTGGAAGCAGATCCTGCCCCTGCCTTTTACTGCAATCAATCTCAATCACTTCACTAGTCTTTCTTCTCTTCTGTCGCCCTCTTTGGCGGAAAATATGGATCCGCTACATTCATATGACTTCCTTGTGTGAGTTTCGCGCTCGCGGTACTCGCTGGAAAATATCATAAAGCCACTTTTCGGCCTGGCGGCACGAATATGTTGCTGATTACAGTAATGAAAACAAATGTGGCCGCGTGGCCCGCGCCAGCTGTAGAGGCTTTTGGGCCGCAGTGGTTTTGATTAGTGGTGGGCTGGCGTTTAACAGCGAGCGGCAGCATAACTCAGCCTGTAATTCCCCCCACCCGCCCCCCCCCCAGTCCCATTAATCATGCTTTTGTCGTCGGGCCGCATCCGCGCAAGAAGTTCTCCAGCGTCGTGGTGCCTGTGATGTGATAATTCTTATCTGGAAAACACAGAGAAGCACATCTACTGTTTCTAAACAGATGGTGAAAGAGGTTTGTTTCCAGATGTTAATTAAAAAAAACACAGTGGAACTCTTAACAATGAACTATCAGCAGTTTACAGCGAATAAATTACTGACAATACCTACGTATATCACAATACCTACATTTAGAGTCGGTTATTCATTCAGTCTAATGAGAAACTGTAGAACGGACTCGGTTTATATCACAATACCTACATTTAGAGCCGGTTATTCATTCAGCCTAATGAGAAACTGTAGAACGGACTCGGTTTATATCACAATACCTACATTTAGAGTCGGTTATTCATTCAGTCTAATGAGAAACTGTAGAACGGACTCGGTTTATATCACAATACCTACATTTAGAGTCGGTTATTCATTCAGTCTAATGAGAAACTGTAGAAGGGACTCGGTTTATATCACAATACCTACATTTAGAGCCGGTTATTCATTCAGCCTAATGAGAAACTGTAGAACGGACTCGGTTTATATCACAAAACCTACATTTAGAGTCGGTTATTCATTCAGCCTAATGAGAAACTGTAGGACGGACTCGGTTTATATCACAATACCTACATTTAGAGCCGGTTATTCATTCAGCCTAATGAGAAACTGTAGAACGGACTCGGTTTATATCACAATACCTACATTTAGAGTCGGTTATTCATTCAGCCTAATGAGAAACTGTAGAACGGACTCGGTTTATATCACAATACCTACATTTAGAGTCGGTTATTCATTCAGCCTAATGAGAAACTGTAGAACGGACTCGGTTTATATCACAATACCTACATTTGGAGTCGGTTATTCATTCAGCCTAATGAGAAACTGTAGAACGGACTCGGTTTATATCACAATACCTACATTTAGAGCCGGTTATTCATTCAGTCTAATGAGAAACTGTAGAACAGACTCAGTTTAAATCACAATACCTACATTTAGAGTCGGTTATTCATTCAGCCTAATGAGAAACTGTAGAACGGACTCGGTTTATATCACAATACCTACATTTAGAGTCGGTTATTCATTCAGTCTAATGAGAAACTGTAGAACGGACTCGGTTTATATCACAATACCTACATTTAGAGTCGGTTATTCATTCAGTCTAATGAGAAACTGTAGAACGGACTCAGTTTATATCACAATACCTACATTTAGAGCCGGTTATTCATTCAGCCTAATGAGAAACTGTAGAACGGACTCGGTTTATATCACAATACCTACATTTAGAGTCGGTTATTCATTCAGCCTAATGAGAAACTGTAGAACGGACTCGGTTTATATCACAATACCTACATTTAGAGTCGGCTATTCATTCAGCCTAATGAGAAACTGTAGAACGGACTCGGTTTATATCACAATACCTACATTTAGAGTCGGTTATTCATTCAGTCTAATGAGAAACTGTAGAACAGACTCGGTTTATATCACAATACCTACATTTAGAGTCGGTTATTCATTCAGCCTAATGAGAAACTGTAGAACGGACTCGGTTTATATCACAATACCTACATTTAGAGTCGGTTATTCATTCAGTCTAATGAGAAACTGTAGAACGGACTCGGTTTATATCACAATACCTACATTTAGAGTCGGTTATTCATTCAGCCTAATGAGAAACTGTAGAACAGACTCGGTTTATATCACAATACCTACATTTAGAGTCGGTTATTCATTCAGTCTAATGAGAAACTGTAGAACGGACTCGGTTTATATCACAATACCTACATTTAGAGCCGGTTATTCATTCAGCCTAACGAGAAACTGTAGAACAGACTCGGTTTATATCACAATACCTACATTTAGAGTCTGTTATTCATTCAGCCTAATGAGAAACTGTAGAACAGACTCGGTTTATATCACAATACCTACATTTAGAGTCGGTTATTCATTCAGTCTAATGAGAAACTGTAGAACGGACTCGGTTTATATCACAATACCTACATTTAGAGTCAGTTATTCATTCAGCCTAATGAGAAACTGTAGAACAGACTCGGTTTATATCACAATACCTACATTTAGAGTCGGTTATTCATTCAGTCTAATGAGAAACTGTAGAACGGACTCGGTTTATATCACAATACCTACATTTAGAGCCGGTTATTCATTCAGTCTAATGAGAAACTGTAGAACAGACTCGGTTTATATCACAATACCTACATTTAGAGTCAGTTATTCATTCAGCCTAATGAGAAACTGTAGAACAGACTCGGTTTATATCACAATACCTACATTTAGAGTCGGTTATTCATTCAGTCTAATGAGAAACTGTAGAACGGACTCGGTTTATATCACAATACCTATATTTAGAGTCGGTTATTCATTCAGTCTAATGAGAAACTGTAGAACGGACTCGGTTTATATCACAATACCTACATTTAGAGTCGGTTATTCATTCAGTCTAATGAGAAACTGTAGAACTGACTCGGTTTATATCACAATACCTACATTTAGAGTCGGTTATTCATTCAGTCTAATGAGACGTATGAGTTTATATCCATCAGCGAATCCGGGGACTTTTTGCAGCAGTCCCTAATGGTATATACCCTGAATATTTGCAAATTTATGAGGAGCATCTCCCACTCAGGTGCAAAATTAATTTGTCACATGCAGATTTGTGATGCGGAGGCTGAAAACTCAACAAACCCGCACACAAACACACACACTCAGGCATTGTTTGATGTCTGAGCGAGCACCTGAGTGATTGCAGGCTGAATTCCCTGTGCACCTGGGCAGAATTAGTTCATTAGCCGCTCCATTTGATTCCTCTGTCCTCCATTCTCGAGAGAGAGAGAGAGAGAGAGACAGACAGACAGACAGACGCAGACAGACAGACTTGTCAGAGCAGTTAGGACGCTGCTGCACCTCCAAGCTCGTTTCCTCTTTGTTTCATGATCAATAACTGTCGCTGTGATTGCTTGATCATGAGCCCAGGCCTCTACAGCCACTACAACCACTACAGCCAGTGCAGCCAGGCCACTTCATATACTGTGAGCAACGTCTGAGCGCTGAGTATGAATATACAATTACATGCAAAAGTTTTGGCACCCCCGGTCGAATGCCACGTCTTGCTGATTTTCCTACCAAAAGTAAGTTAACCTTGTCCTCCACGTAGTGCTGTTCATCTGCTCTCATCAGAAGTGCATCATGATTAACTGCTCACATGTACAAACCTGAGGGGTGCCTGAGGGGGGCGTGGTGTATTTTTATTTATTTATTTAGTTTAGTTAAAAATCTGGTGCGCACCTGATTCTGTCAAATGAGCGTCTGACCCTGTGCGGTGAGTACCAGATACTACATGTATATGGTGCTCTCTTGATAGTATCTGGTGCGCACCAGATTTTTTAACCCTAACCATAGCTCCACGTCCCTTCAGGGGCTCCGTACCTACTCGTCAGATGCTTGCGTGTTGAGAAAAATGTGATGGCTTTAATTATAGGAGATTTTTGGCAAATATGTGGTATAAAAACAGCCCAAAAACCAAAAGAGTAAATACGCATGGAGCTGAAGAGAGAAACCAGCCGGAGCCAAACGGAGAAAAATAAAAACCAGAAGGCAAAACTGAAAGGGACAAACCAGAGGCTGCGTTTGTTTTTGACTTGGCTTGACTTTGGCTGACTTGATGGTCAGTGTGAACTGCCAATGACTGCGGAGGTGTCAAGTCGGACCCGTTCTACTGCCCCTACTGAGCTCACAGCGACGGCTGATCTCGCTGCGCCTGCCTTCTTTTTGCGGGTGAGATTGAAGTGCTTGAACGTTTAACATTTGACTTTTGACGCATCAAATTAAATCAAAGTAATGTATTGTGTAAATATGCAGGATACAGCGTATGGGAAAATCACACATGGAATGCAGGGAAAATCACACATGGAATGCCTGCTGGTTATTTAAGAGATGTTTGTTTTTTCTTTTTCTATTTTATTGACAACAATATACTTAATAACAACAATACTACTACTACTACTACTACTACTACTACTAAGACTACTACTACTACTACTACTACTACTACTACTACTAATAATAATAATAATAATAATAATAATAATAATAATAATAATAATAAAATAATTATTTATATAGCACCTTTCATACATTATATTTCATACTTTCATAATAATACAGCTCAACAACTTCAGGAGAGAGAAAAAACATTATAAAACGTTCTTTAGAGCACCAAAAAGAGTTCTGCTGTGCTTAACGTCATAACAAAAGCAGAACCCCTTTTCAGAATGGTGCTATATAGAACCTTATACAACACATTCTCCATCAATCTGAAGAACCAGATCACCATACAAAAAGCCATATCTGGATGGGTGGATGGATGCTTTAGTGCCATCAATATAGACATGAAATCTAATTCTCTGGAGGTGGCTTTGGAGTAAATTGTGTGAAGTGTAATATATCGAAGGGAAAAAGTAACGGCCCTAAGACAGACCCCTGCGGAACTGTGATGTCAGCTCTGTTTGATGTGCGTTTTCCCAAGCTAACATAAAGCTCTCAGCTTTAAACTGTAGGATTTCAAGCATGAGAAGCCTGTCCTGCTTTAGGTCTGCCTATCAAAACGGTATGATTGACATCATCAAAAGCTGTTTTGAGGTCAAGGACATCAAAAATCAGCCTGAGCCACAGGTCAGCCTACTTGACCAAGGCCAGAGTCGGAATTTCTGATCTTTTATTTGTTGTTTTTTGTTTTTGTTTTTTTCTCTTATTCGGCTGAGTAAAAACAGTGAGTCATTTGCTTTAAAAGTGGACGTTTTTATACAGAATTCAAAGTACTAATAACATCTAGATTAGCTTTTATCTCGTAGTGCCTTCAGCAATTTGGAAAATCACTGGAGGGACAACTTTACACTGGCTACACTTCTATTTAAGCCTGCAGGCAAACTATCTAGAAGACAAAAGGAAGGTTTTACTAGCAAATTCACATGTAAACACATTATTAAAACACATCAGGAGAGTCTGTCTCATGTTCACTCAGTCAGCATTTCAGAGTTTCAGCTTCATAAAATTCAACATAAGCAGCCACAGTTAACTCGTTTTATGACGTCGGTCAAGTTTTTCTTTACGCTCTCAGAAATAAAGGTGCTAGACTGTCTCTGGGTCGGTTCCCCTCCTGTCTCTGGGGTGGAACCCTCACAGCTCCATCTCAGTACCTTCAGTCAGGGAACATAACTGAACCATAATCCTCTGAAATGATCTGTTCTGAGCTGGACTGACTCCACACACCCCGCCTCGCCTCGTCTCCAGGCTTTTACTCTACTGCTCTGTTTTAAATCATTCGGTTATGAAAAGGAACAAATACCAACTTTTCACCTGGAGAACCTGAATTAAGCTCCACTATCAGACCTTAGAACCACTGTAGAACCTCTGAGGGAACATCTACACTGTTCGTACCTTGAGGAATGAAAAATGAACCTGAACAGAACCTTCATTAATAACAGTGTAGATAGTGAAGAGGATTCTAACTTCTACAGGGTTCTTCAGAGTTTCAGCTTTGCAAATCTTGACGAACAGCTGCAGTTAAATCGTTTTACAATGAAAGTTCACAACTTTCTTTGTTAATCTAGGTTTAGATACTCAAGCTGTCATTAATCCTCGTGCATGTGCAGATAAAAGCATGATGTTTATTATGGATGACTAATCATGTTAAAAATGAGGTGTCGAGCATCTTATTAATCAAAAAGAAAAAGAAATCAGACCCCACAAATATATACAACGTCAAGTGTTTATTACAGCCGTGCTGTCTCCACTGCCACCGGGTACGTGCTAATGGGACTAATTCCTTATATCCATGTTTTGTCAGTCGCTGCTGTCGTATCTTCATTTTTGTCGTTTTCCAGTTTTTTACATAATTTGAAAATGCCTGTTGGACTTTATGTTGTCTGTAAATTTCATGAAGGATGGACCAAAAGAAACAGCCCAAAAGTACTTGGAAAAAGGTCTGGTTCCATTGACTTGCATTAAAAGTAAAGTAGGTTTTTTCGTGTTTTGGAGACACACGTTTTAATTCTTTGACGGTGGTGATTTTGCTTCCTTTAATGAAAACAGACATTTTTCACATCACAATGAAAAAAGTGAATCACAAAGGACCAGACTGAACCACATCCATCTGAACAATGTCCTTAATTGTTCAGAAGCTCAGCCCTGATTGGTCCAAGTGCAATATATGATCTGAAATCCCAATGTAACCAACCCTGGAGTGGGCTAGTTGTGCAGAACGAGTTCCTGATAAGATCCAGATGAACAGTCATACAGAGAAAATCAAGGTTACATTAAACACGCTTACGTTAGCTGGTTGAAGACGTCTTTACAGTGGGGGTGATGGGAACCAGGCGTCGCCATGACTACAACACAGATATAGACGCTTTATTTACCATCCAGAACCACCAGAGAACCTACACGAGTCTTCTGAGCTTATATGGAATTTTGATGATGGAAAATAGTGGAAAATCTGGAATAATGAGTTTTCTTTGGGGACTATTTTGCCGCACAGTGCCCTGCATGTCTCCCTCCACCATGAATGGAGTTGAAGTTCTCTAAACTCTCATAAAACAGCGTCTCAGTCATCAGGCAGTGAATTCAGAACCAGTTCATGTAGGAACTTTCTGTAGGAGCTTTTAGAGGGACGTCTGGTTCCCATCACCACCACTGTGAGTGGATCTGACTCTCAAAACCATTTAATTTGTAGACATTTTGAAAAGTCTGCAGAATTCTGCATTGAGCAAGAAATCCAGCGTAATGAGAGCGCCCCTTGGTCATATCTATTTGGACTGTGCTTTGTGTAATGATGATTATTTTATTCTCAACAAGCAGCCAATTTGTCACGCGGCTGCTGAAATGAATTGCAGAAGTGGTTATCGACTGGGGTGAATTTATCAAGCGATGAATGGTAGAAGGAAAGTAATTTGGCATTGTCCTTGTGTCCATTTGTCAGAGTAGAAAAATGAGTCTGCCTTGCTTTGCTTACAGCAGAGTTATAAATGAAAACGTGTTGTTTAAGAATTTCAAAGCACCTGCAATTGAGTTTCTCCGCACACGCCGTGACTTCTTTTAAACTGATGTATTGCTGCAGTTTTCAGAAGAGTTTGTATCTGGCTGGAGCGACAGTCATGTGACTCGAGTTTAGCGTTTAGTGCACAAGCAAGTTGTTAGAGAAGAGTGACAAAAGGGATAAAGAAAAATAGATCTGACGTTTAATAAAACATGTCTAAGCTGAGTTTATGCACACAGAGGAGGGGTGTTTTGTCACGGCTGAATTTCTAATAGGATATTTCTTTCCGCTCCACTGTGTTTTGCCTTGTTCAGAGGCAATCTATTGCTATAAGTTGGCACCAAACTCTGTGCAGGATAAACATGTTAAAAATGAGACAGACTGTGTCGACTATTAGAAGCTTACAGTCGCTTTTCTTTTCAGTATTAGCTCCTGGAGTGAGTGTTCCTCTTACTTGGGTGCTCTCCAGCGCTGCATGGCGACGCAAACTTTATGATGACGTCACGTTGGAGAAGAAGACAGATGTGCTATAATGTTGGGTCAGGTGAACAGACAGATGTGCTGTAACGTGTCAGATAACAAGACAGATGTACATTTTTACCAGTGAAGTAGTCAGATGTGCTAAAATATTGTGTCAGGTAGGTAGACATGTGTACTCCAAGATTACAGATACAGATGTGCTGGAACATTGTGTCACAAAGCGACAGATGTGCTGTAACGTGTCAGATAAAGAGACAGATGTGCTGTGACATTGGGTCAGATAAAGAGACAGATGTGCTGTGACATTGGGTCAGATAAAGAGACAGATGTGCTGTGACATTGGGTCAGATAAAGAGACAGATGTGCTGTAACGATGGGTCAGATAAAGAGACAGATGTGCTGGAACATTGGCTCAGATAAAGCGACAGATGTGCTGTGACGTTGGGTCAGATAAAGAGACAGATGTGCTGGAACATTGGGTCAGATAAAGAGACAGATGTGCTGGAACATTGGGTCAGATAAAGAGACAGATGTGCTGGAACATTGGGTCAGATAAAGAGACAGATGTGCTGTGACGTTGGGTCAGATAAAGAGACAGATGTGCTGGAGCATTGGGTCAGATAAAATGACAGATGTGCTGTGATGTTGGGTCAGATAAAGAGACAGATGTGCTATGACGTTGGGTCAGATAAAGAGACAGATGTGCTGGAACATTGTGTCAGATAAAGAGACAGATGTGCTGGAACATTGTGTCAGATAAAGAGACAGATGTGCTGGAACATTGGGTCAGATAAAGAGACAGATGTGCTGTGACGTTGGGTCAGATAAAGAGACAGATGTGCTGTGACGTTGGGTCAGATAAAGAGACAGATGTGCTGGAGCATTGGGTCAGATAAAATGACAGATGTGCTGTGATGTTGGGTCACATAAAGAGACAGATGTGCTATGACGTTGGGTCAGATAAAGAGACAGATGTGCTGGAACATTGTGTCAGATAAAGAGACAGATGTGCTGGAACATTGGGTCAGATAAAGAGACAGATGTGCTGTGACGTTGGGTCAGATAAAGAGACAGATGTGCTGGAACATTGGGTCAGATAAAGCGACAGATGTGCTGCAGGGTGTTGGGTGAGGAGACGATGTGCTGCAGGGTGTTGGGTGAGGAGACAGATGTGCTGCAGGGTGTTGGGTGAGGAGACAGATGTGCTGCAGGGTGTTGGGTGAGGAGACGATGTACTGTAAGGTGTTGGGTGAGGAGACAGATGTGCTGCAGGGTGTTGGGTGAGGAGACAGATGTGCTGCAGGGTGTTGGGTGAGGAGACAGATGTGCTGCAGGGTGTTGGGTGAGGAGACAGATGTGCTGCAGGGTGTTGGGTGAGGAGACAGATGTGCTGCAGGGTGTTGGGTGAGGAGACAGATGTGTCTGACTGGACAGTAATTTTTTATTTCACTCTTTTATACTAAACTTGTTCCAGTAGATGTAACTAATGCTGTATATCCTGAAAACGAAATAACAAAATAAATACCAACGGAGGGAACTTGATGCGTGAATGCGGCTGTCAGATGTGAGACACTGTACGAAGCCTTTCTCAAGGTTGTTTTTTCATTTTAAACGAACGTGTCTTCAAGTAACTACTCAACTAAAGCGAATACGTGTGAAAACCTTGGTGACTGATTTCATGCTTCATCACTTTATCTCGCACATTATACGTAGAGAAGGTGAGGACAGCTGTACCTTTCACAGGCACATTCTTTTCCACTTTTCACTGAAATTTCTGCAGAAAACCTGCTGCAGTCTTGAGCCCCTTAACAGAGAAGTAACTGATGAAAACACGGATGAAATCAAAGGCTCTAGACAAAAGCAGGTACTGTGAGTTGAAGACTCACAGAACACACTGTACAAAAGCACTACAGTGGTGCACTATTAAATGAGAGGGATGCAGTGTCATTAACCTTCTAGAGTGAAGTGTTGTCGCCTCATACCACACGGATCTGTGATTATAGGATGAATCTATGTCAGGATGCTCAGCTGGGACTCAGCGTTGGCTCTAATTCAGGATGTAGGATTGTATCTGAGATGCTCAGAGTACAGTTCAGTGTAAAAGCAGTACAGGGTGGATCATACAGGAAAGTCCAGACTCTAGATGTTTTCGTATTGTCCTAGTCTTGGTCTCGGCAGTGTTTGAACTGAGACTTGTATTAAACTCTATAGTAATTTTAGGGAGATGTGCCTTGGTCTCAGGAGCTTGTCATGGTCCATTATTTTGATTTCCATAATATTTGTACCTGGAATTTTCTCATATTTTACACCATTCCTTTTAGCCGTACTCTGAGTTGTCCTGGACTTTATAGTATTTGTACTCGTCTTGAATTTGATAGTATTTGTACTCTGAGTTGTGCTGGACTTTATAGTATTTGTACTCTTCTTGAATTTGATAGTATTTGTACTCTGAGTTGTGCTGGACTTTATAGTATTTGGACACTGACTCGTCTTGATCTTTGTAGACTTTGTAGATGTGTCTTAGACTCTGTACTATTTACTCTACAGTACTCAACAGTACTTGCTTTTGGTAGAATTTGTAATCTGTGCTGTTAAGCATTGTAGCCTGTCTGTAAAGCACTTTGAGTTCCGTATAAATGGTATAAAAACTCTATAATGTCTGTAAATAAAGATGATAAAAATAAACACATTTTTTGTCTTGACTTCAAAATGTCCTGATAGTTTTTGGCCTTGTATTAGGCCTTGTTTAGACTGCCAGCCCAAATCTGATTGCTAACATATCCAGATTGTATCCAGATTTTCACAACAAAAGAACACATGAAATCCAATATTTGCAAAGCAGATCCAAACTAAATTTGGAGGTGGTTTGAAATGCGACTCCAATCTGATTTTTCCAGCTGCATCTTGATGCTCTGGCAGCCCAAATCAGATTTCAAAGGCTTTTTTGTCACTCGCAACATGACAAACAGCGACTACGTCAAATCCAGAGTGATGAAGTGCTGGGATTCAATAAGAGCTCCAAAGATTCATGATTATGAAAAGAACTCTGAAGAGTTCGGAGGGCGAGATGATGCTCCTCCATCTGCATTTGAATTCTGCGTCACCAACGTAGCTGCGTAGTTACTGACGTTACCACGGCACATCTGTCTGCATGTCTGGACACACTAATCGAACCGGTCTTGGATTTGATAGTATTTGTATTTAAACTTGTCATGATCTGCATAGCATTTCAACTTGGACTTTGTGTCAATTGTACTTGTACCCAAACCTGACCTGGACTCGAGTATTTGTACTTGTTCTAGACTCTATAGTATTTGTACTAGTGGTAGACTCTATAGTATTTGTACTTGTTCTAGACTCTATAGTATTTGTACTAGTTCTAGACTCTATAGTATTTGTACTAGTGGTAGACTCTATAGTATTTGTACTTGTTCTAGACTCTATAGTATTTGTACTAGTTGTAGACTCTATAGTATTTGTACTAGTTCTAGACTCTATAGTATTTGTACTAGTTGTAGATTCTATAGTATTTGTACTAGTGGTAGACTCTATAGTAGTTGTACTAGTTGTAGACTCTATAGTATTTGTACTAGTTGTAGACTCTATAGTATTTGTACTAGTGGTAGACTCTATAGTATTTGTACTAGTGGTAGACTCTATAGTATTTGTACTAGTGGTAGACTCTATAGTATTTGTACTAGTGGTAGACTCTATAGTATTTGTACTAGTTGTAGACTCTATAGTATTTGTACTAGTTGTAGATTCTATAGTATTTGTACTAGTTGTAGACTCTATAGTATTTGTACTAGTTGTAGATTCTATAGTATTTGTACTAGTTCTAGACTCTATAGTATTTGTACTAGTTGTAGATTCTATAGTATTTGTACTAGTGGTAGACTCTATAGTATTTGTACTAGTGGTAGACTCTATAGTATTTGTACTAGTTGTAGACTCTATAGTATTTGTACTAGTTGTAGACTCTATAGTATTTGTACTAGTGGTAGACTCTATAGTATTTGTACTAGTGGTAGACTCTATAGTATTTGTACTAGTGGTAGACTCTATAGTATTTGTACTAGTGGTAGACTCTAGTATTTGTACTAGTTGTAGACTCTATAGAATTTGTACTTGTTCTAGACTCTATAGTATTTGTACTAGTGGTAGACTCTATAGTATTTGTACTAGTTGTAGACTCTATAGTATTTGTACTAGTGGTAGACTCTATAGTATTTGTACTAGTGGTAGACTCTATAGTAGTTGTACTAGTGGTAGACTCTATAGTAGTTGTACTAGTGGTAGACTCTAGTATTTGTACTAGTGGTAGATTCTATAGTATTTGTACTAGTTGTAGACTCTATAGTATTTGTACTAGTTGTAGACTCTATAGTATTTGTACTAGTGGTAGACTCTATAGTATTTGTACTAGTGGTAGACTCTAGTATTTGTACTAGTTGTAGACTCTATAGAATTTGTACTTGTTCTAGACTCTATAGTATTTGTACTAGTGGTAGACTCTATAGTATTTGTACTAGTTGTAGACTCTATAGTATTTGTACTAGTGGTAGACTCTATAGTATTTGTACTAGTGGTAGACTCTATAGTAGTTGTACTAGTGGTAGACTCTATAGTAGTTGTACTAGTGGTAGACTCTAGTATTTGTACTAGTGGTAGACTCTATAGTATTTGTACTAGTGGTAGACTCTATAGTATTTGTACTAGTGGTAGACTCTATAGTATTTGTACTAGTGGTAGACTCTATAGTATTTGTACTAGTGGTAGACTCTATAGTATTTGTACTAGTTGTAGACTCTATAGTATTTGTACTAGTGGTAGACTCTATAGTATTTGTACTAGTTGTAGACTCTATAGTATTTGTACTAGTGGTAGACTCTATAGTATTTGTACTAGTTGTAGACTCTATAGTATTTGTACTAGTGGTAGACTCTATAGTATTTGTACTAGTGGTAGACTCTATAGTAGTTGTACTAGTTGTAGATTCTATAGTATTTGTACTAGTTGTAGATTCTATAGTATTTGTACTAGTTGTAGACTCTATAGTATTTGTACTAGTTGTAGACTCTATAGTATTTGTACTAGTGGTAGACTCTATAGTATTTGTACTAGTGGTAGACTCTATAGTATTTGTACTAGTGGTAGACTCTATAGTATTTGTACTAGTGGTAGACTCTATAGTATTTGTACTAGTTGTAGACTCTATAGTATTTGTACTAGTGGTAGACTCTATAGTATTTGTACTAGTGGTAGACTCTATAGTATTTGTACTAGTGGTAGACTCTATAGTATTTGTACTAGTGGTAGACTCTATAGTATTTGTACTAGTGGTAGACTCTATAGTATTTGTACTAGTGGTAGATTCTATAGTATTTGTATTAGTGGTAGATTCTATAGTATTTGTACTAGTTGTAGACTCTATAGTATTTGTACTAGTGGTAGACTCTATAGTATTTGTACTAGTGGTAGACTCTATAGTATTTGTACTAGTGGTAGACTCTATAGTATTTGTACAAGTGGTAGACTCTATAGTATTTGTACTAGTTGTAGACTCTATAGTATTTGTACTAGTGGTAGACTCTATAGAATTTGTACTAGTGGTAGACTCTATAGTAGTTGTACTAGTGGTAGACTCTATAGTATTTGTACTAGTGGTAGACTCTATAGTATTTGTACTAGTTGTAGACTCTATAGTATTTGTACTAGTGGTAGATTCTATAGTATTTGTACTAGTGGTAGACTCTATAGTAGTTGTACTAGTGGTAGACTCTATAGTAGTTGTACTAGTGGTAGACTCTATAGTATTTGTACTAGTTGTAGACTCTATAGTATTTGTACTAGTGGTAGACTCTATAGTATTTGTACTAGTTGTAGACTCTATAGTATTTGTACTAGTGGTAGACTCTATAGTAGTTGTACTAGTGGTAGATTCTATAGTAGTTGTACTAGTGGTAGATTCTATAGTATTTGTACTAGTGGTAGACTCTATAGTATTTGTACTAGTTGTAGACTCTATAGTATTTGTACTAGTGGTAGACTCTATAGTATTTGTACTAGTTGTAGACTCTATAGTATTTGTACTAGTGGTAGACTCTATAGTATTTGTACTAGTGGTAGACTCTATAGTATTTGTACTAGTTGTAGACTCTATAGTATTTGTACTAGTGGTAGACTCTATAGTATTTGTACTAGTTGTAGACTCTATAGTATTTGTACTAGTGGTAGACTCTATAGTATTTGTACTAGTTGTAGACTCTATAGTATTTGTACTAGTGGTAGACTCTATAGTATTTGTACTAGTGGTAGACTCTATAGTATTTGTACTAGTTGTAGACTCTATAGTATTTGTACTAGTGGTAGACTCTATAGTATTTGTACTAGTTGTAGACTCTATAGTATTTGTACTAGTGGTAGACTCTATAGTATTTGTACTAGTGGTAGACTCTATAGTATTTGTACTAGTTGTAGACTCTATAGTATTTGTACTAGTGGTAGACTCTATAGTATTTGTACTAGTTGTAGACTCTATAGTATTTGTACTAGTGGTAGACTCTATAGTATTTGTACTAGTGGTAGACTCTATAGTATTTGTACTAGTGGTAGACTCTATAGTATTTGTACTAGTGGTAGACTCTATAGTATTTGTACTAGTTGTAGACTCTATAGTATTTGTACTAGTGGTAGACTCTATAGTATTTGTACTAGTGGTAGACTCTATAGTATTTGTACTAGTGGTAGACTCTATAGTATTTGTACTAATTGTAGACTCTATAGTATTTGTACTAGTGGTAGACTCTATAGTATTTGTACTAGTGGTAGACTCTATAGTATTTCTACTAGAGGTAGACTCTATAGTATTTCTACTAGTTGTAGACTCTACAGTATTTGTACTTGTTTTGCACTCTATAATGTTTGTGATTGTCTGGACTCTACAGTTTTTGTACCTGCCTTGGTTACAACATGAAGTAATTTATTTAGGTTGGACTGAAAAGCCATTTTTCACAGTGTACTGTCATATAAGGAAATATGAGCTTCCGGCATTCAATACCCGTCAAGGAATGGTTCCCCATCCACCCTCGAATTCAAGCATTCTTTCTTTTGTCATATTCTCCATTCCTTAATCCAATGGAGGCGATGGAACGTGTACAGCCGTAACCCTTTTGAGAAAGCTGGCTCACTTCAGGCAGTAGAAGAGGTTGTGATGTTGGCACAGACACTTGCCAAATGCGGATCTGCCATTCAAGGAGGTTTTTCTCCCACTGCTTGGCCAAAAAACACATCAGCTGTCAAGTAGATGAAAACCTGTGACCAAATGAACGTGACAGACAGGTCAATCTCAGAATCTTCTTTTTTCATAAATGTCTTCAGCAGTTTACTGGGGTTTTTGTTAATTTACAGAAAACATGTCAAATGTATATTCACAGTTTCTTGATTGCTTAGATGTTGCAGCTCCACGCTGACAGACAAACCTTCGAAGTTCAGGTGTCTTTTGCGTGTCTTACTGGCACAAAACTTTTAATACATTCAGTTTAAATTTGAGTGCTAATTCTTTAAAAACTGCTTGCAAAGAAAACGTATGCATTTGGAAATTAGTGACAGAATTCTGACTGTTCTAGGACAAATTTTAGCATTTGTCATTTTATCATTTTATCATTTATCATTTCTCTACACTTCTGAGTGCTACACTCTTAAAGCTGGTTCTTTAAGGTTCCTTTACTAAGAAAATGGTTTTATATAGAACCCTGAACACTTGAAAAACCCTCTGCATGATTAAAAGGTTCTTTTTATTGAGGGTTCTACTATAGAACCCTTTTCAAAACGGTTCTGTATATAACCGTCTACAGTACATCCTCAATCAATTTGAAGAACATGGAGCAAAGAACCGATTAATCATGGAAAGGGTTCTTTGTGTGTTCATGGTTCTATGTAGATTTTCCTACTATAGACCATTGAAGATCCAGCTTTTTAAATATTTAGGGAATGAGAAAATTGAAGAATTAGACGTTGGTTCTCATATAGAACTTGATGCAAAGACGTACAGATGGTGTAGAAAGTCTAATACATTCTTGATGATTTCCTTTTTGGAGAAACGAACACAATAATGCTTTATTTTGACTGTCAAAACTGATAAATCTCTGTTAAAATCTCCCAAGAGAACAAACAGGATCCCATGCTGTGATACTGTATCAAAGGGAATGACAGAACCGAATGGAATCCAAGGCTGGTTTTAATGAGAACTCAGTCAATAAGTTTTTATACCTTTTGGACCATCTCAAAAAAGGCAATATGCATGAACAGGATCAATAAAAATGAGAAACTTCACCAAACCTTCATCAGAAGAAAGCAAGCAAGCAAAATTTATTTATATGGCACTTTTTACAACAGGTGTTGTCACAAAGCAGTTCTATTGGATATGCAGTGTTAAGTCAGTGCCAGGCTAACAGTGGTGCACATTAACGGTGGTGCACATTAACAGTGGTGCACATTAACGGTGGTGCACATTAACGGTGGTGAACATTAACAGTGGTGCACATTAACGGTGGTGAACATTAACGGTGGTGCACATTAACGGTGGTGCACATTAACGGTGTTGAACATTAACGGTGGTGCACATTAACGGTGGTGAACATTGACAGTGGTGAACATTGACAGTGGTGAACATTAACAGTGGTGCACATTAACAGTGGTGAACATTAACAGTGGTGAACATTAACAGTGGTGCACATTAACAGTGGTGAATATTAACAGTGGTGAACATTAACAGTGGTGAACATTGACTTTCCCACATTGGGTGAAACTCTGATGTTGCTCTAGTTTAAACTCTGACATTTGAAGCCTGTAATGAGCTTATTGTGTTTTAGTGTTTCAGTAAATCCTTCAGTAAATTCTTCAACTTGAAGCCTCAGTCTGAACCCTGGAGGAGGCTTTAGTCCAGCACGCTCCACTTTACTCAGAGTGGACTAATACAGCTTATGAGCTCTTATAATGTGTTATGAACAGCACTTATAATGCACTATGTTAACAAGTCATAATGCATAATAAGTGTGGCTATAACATTTAATGCATTTTTACAAATATTTATAGCCATGTTTATAATGTCTTATGAATGCATTATAATGTGTTATGAAGGTGTTCATAGGTACTTATAAACAGAATATTTACAGAAAGTGTTACTGAAATTTCTTCTTAAAACCCGCTTGTGTTATGCACAGTGTTATGAAGATTCTTACTCGCCAGCGTTTTCTTATCTGGGAATCTGCACACACTCGAGCCCAGAGATGTGAGCGGTTCTGTGCTTCAAGAACACGTCACGAATCTGACAGAGACTTTTTCTTAGGACCTTTCTCAGGAACACATTTAAGAACAAACTTGGGGAGATAGTGGAGAAGGAGGGCCAGTCTTCTGTTTATATCATGGCATGCAGCATATTACTTTGCACCATGTTCCACCCAAAACTGTCCGATTGGAGGAGACGATCTGTCCTGTGAGCAAAATCAAAGACTATTATTATCTGATTTAGTTAGTGCTCTGAGTTTAACCACTGTGTCCAGGTTAACCAATATTTGTCCTTCAGATTGGCCTCTTTGAAAATAAGAGTGCAAATCACGTCTAAATAAAAAAGACTCGAACCTAATAAGACAGTTGTCTTTACAAGTCAGTAGCTCGTCAGCTTCCACCGGGCGTTTTTATCCAGTTGACATTTACTGTGGCGCTTTGTGCCTGTGTACGCATGGCATTCGGCCAGTGCCGATAAGCTTAAGAAATGCCTTCAAACAGCCTTCTAGCTGGAGTTCAGCGCACATCCTCCATTCAAGGCTCTTTATACATATAATCATCTCCTTCCCTCGGGAAGCTATGCTAATTAGTGCTGATATATACATCGCAGCGTGCTCCTGCTCTTTAATTAAAAAGGATGCTACTTAATCACTCAAACTGAAGATATGCTTGCCCTTATATTACTTAAAATATACATATTTGTGCATCTTTAACAATCGGATTTGAGACTGAAAACACGGCAGTGCTGAATGCATCTATTTTTACTTTCATCGGTTTTTATACGAGGAGGTGCAATAATGTGATTATTAGAGAGCATCTGTGATTTCGGACTGTCTAAATACATAATGTTGGTAACTTTTTACACATCATGCATTCTTGTATCTGTAAAAATGACAGCAGCTTTTATCCACCATTAAATAAGCACAAGAACCAACCACGTTCTGTTAATAACTGACATGTTGGTCATCCTTGATTTCCTCCAGCCTTCTTCTTCTTCTTCTTTCGGCCGCTCCCTTTAGGGGGCGCCACAGCGGATCATCTGCCTCCATCTTGCCCTATCCACTGCCTCCTCTACTTTCACACCAACCATCTCCATGTCCACCTTCACTACATCCATAAACCTTCTCTGAGGTCTACCTCTTCTCCTTCTACCCGGCAGCTCCATCTCCAACATTCTTTGCCCAATATATCCACTATTCCTCCTCAACACATGTCCAAACCATCTCAACCTGGCCTCTCTGGCTTTATCTCCAAACTGCTCCACCTTCACTGTCCCTCTGATCTGCTCATTTCTAATCTTGTCCATCCTGGTCACTCCCAACGAAAATCTCAGCATCGTTTTCCGTCAGCCTGATGGAATATTTACCTGCATTGCTTTCATTCTTTTGAAAAATGTAGTATTCGCTACATCTGTGGTTAACATGTTTATTTGCGTCCTGCAATCAAACAATAAATTGGCGTGTGAACTAAATTGAAGTATTTTACACATTTCCATTCAGTCACAAAGACACAGTTGCTGTAGCATAATGTTTAATTGTTGATGGAACAAAACGGGAACATCTAAGGTTTCATTGGAATGGATTTCCTTTGGATCAACAAAGTTTTCATTCACCAAAATGTACTAGATCACTGTATCAGTACCGTCACACTTCCATCACTGCGCTCACTTCCACTTATTATACATCATTTTTATTCATAAAATCACCAGCAATGCGGTGAGTCGCTATACTGTCACTATACTGAGTGGAGAGGAAATAAACTCCTCCATTCTAGACTCTGATACTCTGTCATTTAGACAATTATCTGAAAACCTTGTTTCCTTTCAAATGAGACTGAGATCATGACTGTAACCCGAAGTATGTGGGAACAGCGCCCCCTTTAACTTTGAGTATGCCATTTCAGGCGAAAATGGTGTGACGCCTAACATTTCAAATACTTGGAAAACACCTTCTGATGTATCTTGAATATGGAAAAGCTACAACTGCTTTGTGGTGGAGTTTTGGGGCTGTTTTTAAGTTTTAATTTGCTGATGAAAGCAGAAGAAGCCATGCAACTGTAATAACTATCTTCAGATCATCGTTACACTGGAGAGAGTGGACTATTCAAACCACAGAAACCAATCTTCAGATGAGGAGGATTACAAGCACAAAGGTCATCAAGCTTGCTGGCTATCTAGATACTTTTCCTCAGTCTGGCTTCTGTTGGCTCCGGTTGAAAGTGTAAAAAAAACATTTTGTTTGGAATAAAGATAAAATTGCTGTCTTCATTATTGTTTTGGTTGACTGTGAAGGTAGGAGTTACACGGACGCTAAAACTGTGGTATTTATTAGTCTATAGCTCATAGCCAAGCTAGCAGTCAGGATTCGTGGAAACCACAGAGAGGTTTTGTATGTTTGAGCTTCCTAAGCTTCTTATTATTTCATCAGCGTAGAGTAAAACACAGGCAGGCCATGATTCCATCACGACATGTGCTCCTTATTAAACACCAGGGCAGAAGGCTCATTTAACACTCTCAACTCATGAGAGAGGTCACCACCGGCCACAAGCCTCACCCTGATGGTAGACCAACCCCCAACACAAAACACACCCACAACACACGTCCCCCGACACAGAACAACACATTGAACACACACCACATACCTTTACCTGAGTCCCTTTTCCGTAGGGGCTGCAAGGTGGTAGCGCTGTCGCCTCACAGCAAGAAGGGTCTGGGTTCGATTCCCCGGCCGGGCGACCAGAGTCCTCTCTGTGTGGAGTCTGCATGTTCTCCCCGTGTCTGCGTGGGTTTCCTCTGGGTTCTCCGGTTTCCTCCCACAGTCCAAAGACGTGCAGTCAGGCCAATTGGACGTGCTAAATTGCCCCTAGGTGTGAGTGAATGTGTCTGTCTGTCTGCCCTGCGATGGACTGCGGACCTGTCCAGGGTGTATCCTGCCTTCCGCGCAATGACAGCTGGGATAGGCTCGAGCACCCCTGTGACCCCATTTCCGTAGGATGCACACCTACCATGATCCTCCTGCTGTGGTCATCAGCAAGGCCATGCCTCACAAGTATCTAGAGGCCATCACCAGCCAGTAGTGGGTCAGTACAGTATTAGGCATGGAACTTTACTGGTGTGGCGACAATGCATAAAACACGTAGGCATGCAGTTGCATATAATTTACACAGAGCTCTGTTATCCTGTGTAAATTTGTCCTAATCATTGCAGTCGTCCTGTGATAACTTTACCACATTGACTGAAATGACTTCGATTTTTTTCTTCTATTTCTTCTTTATCAAGATTGACCTTCTGGGGTTGGTGAATGTGCCAACACCTCAAATCAGATGTTCCTATTGATATCTTTGTGATGATCCAGCTCAGAAATCCAGTTCAAACCCTTCCTGAATCCGTAGAGCTGCCCTTTCCGTTTCATCTCATCACGAGATCTTTGAAAAGTAGTGATTAGGAAAATGTTTAGCTGCTGTTTTATTCATACTTTTTATTACATTTGTGAAGCAAACACATTGTTAAACCCACTTAAAGCACCAAAACAGTAAAATATTATGATTTTCTAAAACTGGATTTTATATTTCAGCTTTCAGGCCCAGTTATCTCTGTACGCAGCGCTCAAGGTCAAAGAGCCTCATTACAGAGAGAGCAGAGATTGTTCTGATTTTGTTTTGATGTATAATATCTGGGTATGATGTCGTACGCAAGTGCCTTTAAAGGACACATGCAAAAGTCGAGAAGATGCCCTCAGACTCCAGAGGGTTAATTAAAATATTAATACTTGGGCTTTTCTTGCAAGCAAAAGGCTAAGATTGGGGTGAACGGGGAACAGGAATGTCTTCTGAAACCAAAGAGCCCTGACTGTTCTTACAATGTATGCTTATTGGACCTTGGTTCCACTGGTGCCAATTTGTAAGCTGGGGGGCGTGACGGGGATGGGGGGACATGCCATTCTCACTTTTTCAAACTGTGTGAGGTAATTTAGGGAATCATGAGGGAAAAAAAACTACATGGCTGAGTTGCAACAGAGCCGTCGGATAACATTTTCGCTGCTGTCGGAATAAAACCTCGTATCTCCATTTTTGCCGTTTTTTCAGTTTTTGACATAATTTGAAAATACCCCTAGTCCTATAGAAATGACCTAAAATTACTTGGAAAAACGTCTGGTTCCATTGACTTACATTAAAAGTAGAGTATGTTTTTACCTCGTCCTGTAAAGTTACAATTTTGGGGATACGAGGTTTTGATCCCACAATAGGGATTCACTGCACAGCTGTTAATTACAGATTAAAACTCTAATTAAACCCAAAGTTGATTGCTTGTTTCATTCTTGCCAGTAGCAGCAGACGTTTTCATCGCTTCTGTGCTGTGATCACATGTTGACTCAGGCCAAACAGTTATTATGAGTCTTCCTATATTTCATCACACCTTTTCATACGTCTTATTAACATATTCATCGTTTTTGGGGTATTTAGTTGAAATATTTACATACAGATAGAACAAATGCTGCTGTAATGGACAACACAAGTCTCTGTACTGAATATGTGATGATATTATAGCAGGTGCTGTTTCCACCAAGTATAATAACAGTATATTTTGGTTTGTCCATCTGAATTTTCGTGACCAAATCGTATGGCAAATTATTCAGTAACTGCATGAAATAAATTTACATTTTTATTTATTTATTTATTTATTATTTTGTAAAAGCTCCTCAAAATAACAGAACGTGTGTTTTCTGATCTCCACATATCACTACACGCTCACAATTTACTGCTGAAAGCCAAAAATCTCCGCCGCTCTTTGTGTTGTTCTCTAAAAGTGATGTTTCCAGAGCAGATCACTGAAGAGACGCCGTCTGTTTATAGTTTAGAGCCCAGATTTGGGGAAAAACGGGTCGACTTTCAGTAGAAAAACAAACTGAGTTCAGCTTCTTTTATTATAAGGGTTTAAAATGACGTCACCGTCTATTAGACTGGAGAGAATAGCTACAGCCTCACACGACGCCCAGCTTCTGAATGGAGCTTATGGAATATGAACGTTATGGAGAACATGACCAGGTGCGGTTTGGAACCGCCGGTGGTCTCGAGGAGCTGAAGAGGTTCATTATAATAAGAGCATCTGTTATTTAAACTAATAGCAAGTTGGGACATTGTGCTCTTTACACTAAGCTTGAGTAAAATTCCAGATGCAAATCGTGATTCATCCATCTTCCAAGCTGCTTCTCCCTCAGGGTCGCGGGGGGGTGCTGGAGCCTATCCCAGTGGTCATCGGGCGGAAGGCAGGATACACCCTGGACAGGTCGCCAGTCCATCGCAGGGCAGACAGACAGACACAGACAGTCACTCACACCCAGGGGCAGTTTAGCACGTCCAATCGGCCTGACTGCATGTCTTTGGACTGTGGGAGGAAACCGGAGAACCTGGAGGAACCCCACACAGCCACGGGGAGAACATGCAAACTCCACACAGAGAGGACCCCGGTCACCCGGCCGGGGAATCGAACCCAGACCCTCCTCGCTGTGATGTGACAGCGCTACGCAGCGCATCACCGTGCCGCCCCAAATCGTGATTGTAGATCATATTTATTTTTGAGGAATATAAAGGACCAACTGGGTGAGCCAGTCTGCTACAGCGCCACCCTGAGGCAGAGCAGCGCTGCAGCTCTAGGTAGTTAAGAACCCCAGAGACAGAAGCAGATTGTGGGTGAAGCAGATAAAGAATGAGCTTCACTGAATCTGGATTTCAGCATCTATTCTACTCTGACGGACAGCCTAACGTCATAATAAGTTCACTTTCAGGGCAGAATTTTAATTTTGAGATATTCAGGTGGCTCAAGACGTTAACTAAGGGGTCCCTGATTCACACCTTGGTAACATTACCACGTAGTATCTGTGATTTTTATATTAATTACTTAATTATATTCATTCAGCCACATTGAAGTATCTTCTATATATGTCAAATTTGGAAATCTATTGGTGTTTCCAGGCATTTGACTAAGGTGGATTACAAATAGCCAGACTGTGATTTATACTTGATTATATTATTTGTTTTTGGGTTTTAATATTGATACATAAAGCATGACATATCAATATAAGTCAAATTGTAGATAGTAGAATTGTATTTAAATTGCTCTATATAGGCTTTAGCCCATTGAATCTGGCCTTTTCCACCTGTCAGACCAAATATGAGCCCTGCTTGGTCCATGCTCGGAGGCATTTAAGGACATTTAAGGATTTATGCGAGATATTTTTGCATTTCAGAGCTTTTTTTCCTAATTCCCAAATACCAAAATCAGTGCCATCAGTAATTAAATGGAATTGAATCTAGCCAGCTGTGTGCATTTGCCTTGCAGATTGCATTTGAGCAGATTTCATCTGGCTTCAAAGTTCAAACCATTTTCTGACAGCATTGGGTCCATCACAGCCATGCACCACCAATCTACCGCTTTCAGCCTTTCTTTTCATATAAAAGCCAATTGTGGTCTTTGAAGCTAAATCCCCAGCAAAGTCTATTATGTCGCCGTACGGTCAGCTGCATCATTTCACTCTCATGGGAAATATCGGGCATTTTTCTTCCCTGATTTCTCTCCATTTCTCACCATTAGTCCTCGCTGTGTCACCAACGAGCGATAGCACAGTGTTAGCCAAATCGTACACGCTGAATGAATCTGTGAAAAGGTTAGTGTCGTGTGTAACAAGCCAACTAATTGAAAGTGGATTCTCAAGGTGCTCGGAGAAAAGGTTAAACTCCATCTGCTGGCTGTGAGACACTCGACGGGGAAGTTCGACCCAGAGCGGACATATTCATGGATAAATAAGAGCGTTTGGAGTAACTTTATTATGTTGTGAGCTTTTTGGTCACCGAGTTTGGCACATACACTTCGGTTCTGATGCTGTACGCCAGTGGAGAACCGTCACTATTAGAGTTGTGCCTTCAGTTCATCCCATAAACACCAAAACCACATCTACACTCTTCAAAAAGATGGTTCTATACCTAAAAGATGGTTCTTCAAGGGTTCTGTAGTAAGGAGAATAGTTCTATATAGGACCATGAATACTCCAACAACCCTTTGGATCATTAAACAGTTCTCTGTAGGGTGAGTTGGTTCTTCTGATTGATGGGAAATATGCCGATGGTTCTACATATTCTTCTACTGTTATGAGCTCGGCATCGTCACAACTGAAGAACCCTTTTTAGTGCTATGCGGAACCATTTTTTAAAACGTTCTAACACATTTTCTATCAGTTTTATGCTGCAAAGAACGATTTAAGCATCAAAAAGTTTCTTAGTTGTGTTCGACCCAGGCCTTCGGTCCAGCTCCTGAAGTCTTAGCCAATGGGAGAGCTCGCTTGGCTGGATCTACCTGGATACCATAGAGAAATCAGTCCATTTTTTAAAATGGATGAAAAAATTGAGCCATTTATTTCCAACCAAAACTTAGAACCAAACTAAAGAAATAAGAGTTTTTCAACTTGAGTTTAAATACAACAACAAAAAAAAGGATTATATGAAATCAAAATTCCCATTTCTCACTTCTTATTCTCTGAAGCTCCAGGCGGCCCCCAGGGCTTCGTTCCAGTAAGCTGCTTCGATGTTAACGTACCTCACAATCTTCCTTTTCGGCTTGCAGACGAATATTTTGCATTCGAGACTTTTTGAAAGTTTCGTTTAAGTGAAAGTAAAGCCTGCGATCGTTAAGGCTCAGAACAGCTGTTCTGGAAACAGATGTGCCGGCAGCTTGCAGTGAGTGTGATTTATGTTACACAGATTTGTTTATGATGTCAGTCTTTGCTAACAAAGTACGCTTTTAAAACCCATTTAGCCGATTTTGTGAAAAACAATCACACTCGCTGCTGTAAAACATCGAGTAAGCATATCATTTCATCTGTCACAGGATGAGTCTGGCGACGACTCACAGCTGCCAGGACTTTTTCCTGTTAAATTACTTTAAAAAGCTCATACAGCACATTTTTCTCGTAATTCATTTGGTTCCCCCGAGGCCTGCTTCTAATGTTTGTGTGGGTTTATATACCAAAACCAGACCTTTTTCCAATCTCTCTTTATCCTTATTTTGTTGCTTTAACCCCTTGAAATCACAGGCAACTTACACATTAAGGCTTATTATTCAGTAACAGGGCAGTCGTGGGCTGGAGGTTAGGGACCGGAAGGTCGCTGGGTTGATCCCCAGAGCCGACAGTCCATGACTGAGGTGTCCTTGAGCAAGACACCTAACCCCCAACTGCTCCCTGGGCGCCGTGGATAGGGCTGCCCACCTCTGGGCGAGTGTGCTCACTGCCCCCTAGTGTGTGTGTTCACTAGTGTGTATGTGGTGTTTCACTTCATGGGTGGGTTAAATGCGGAGGTGGAATTTCCCCGTTGTGGGATTAATAAGGGTCACTTTATTTATTAATTATTTATTTATGCCATTCTACACCTGTTTTACTGAACCCAGCATCTCGTTCATATGCTAAATACATTCACATGGCAGTCTGTAGAGATGTATCAAGAAATGTGACCCCCCCCCCCCAATCCCCCCCCCACTCCAAACTTTTACACCATGGTTGTCAACAAAAAATAAAGTAATACCAAAACCAGCTGCAAAGTTTGGACGCTGTAAAATGCTGCATGCAGTAAAAATAGATTCATAAATATTGATACAGCCATGAATGTATCAATACAGGATCAATATCGCCATGAGCTTATCCGTGATCTGTTGCTGTATACGTATTTTAAACACTGCCCTGGTCACAGCCAGAGTTTGCATACATACATCAAACTGTTTACTGCACAGAAAGGCCAGGAAAATTCAGTTTTCCATGATGTGGGACTTTTTGATATTCCGAGGAGCGTAAGCTTGCCTTAAAATGTTTATACAAGTCAGAAAGTCAATGTCATTTTTCTATCACTCTCACGCAACAACATCCTCTCCCTGCAAACCTGCGGTTCAGCTCGGCCCTCGCCGAGGTTGAGGTCGATCCCATTTCTCTCCGTTCCATTCAAATTTTGATTGAATTTTGCATGGAATGAATGGAGGGTGAATTGACTGCGACCCCAGCCCTGGGATTTTCCCTTTCAGGGAAGCAGGTGATTCAGCTTGTGTTGATTGCTGGAGTGTTTGGACTGGATCTGCCCAGGTGGCCGGGGGTGCGTATCTCAGGACTGTAGTGTGACTCAGTGTAGTGACAGCTCCCTGCAGAGGATGTCTGGTCACGGTAGGTCAGTCTGAGTGTAGACTCTTGCCTGGACAGCTAGCAACCCTGGAGGCACCGGTGCCCTATAGAAGGTCAGGTTGATCCTGGCAGTAGAGCAATGTGATGGTTCCAGTACCAAATTACTTTCATTTCCCAGAGAGAGGCTGGTCATATCAGCCTCCACATACAGAGCAGAACAAGCCTTCTCTGCAGCTCAGTGATAGTGTTTGTTCTCAGCAAAGAACCTTCAGCTTAATGTTTTCACAAGCTTGAAAGGAGCCTGCAGGTCAGAAAGCTCTGGTGAATGTGTGTGAATAATGTGTGGTCAGCAGCTTAGGCACTGTCCAGTTTAATTCAGTGAAACAACCCAGTGCATCCGTTGTAATGCCTCACAATGCCTGAAATAAATGTCCTGCCTGTTTTGGTTTCCTCAGTTGAAAGTATTTTTCTTTAACGACATTCGTCTTCGGAGGCGAGAGAGCAAGTCAACATTTAGAGAAGTGCTTCTGTTGTGTTTAAATGCGGTTTGTTTATTGTGTCAGTTGTACAGGATTTTTTTGGGGAAGCCAAATTTTGATAGACATTGAACATAGTGGTGGAATGGTCACTAGGCAGCCAGCAGAAAGAGATCAGTAGACTAAACAAAAAGAAAGCAAGAAAAGGCAACTTCACCATATTCTGGCCTTTACAATGTGACCATATTTCCACATGTGCTACTAGAAATGAATTATTAATCATGCATTTACATTTACATTCACAGCATTTAGCAGACGCTCTTATCCAGATACAAAATAAATACATTTTTTGCACAAATACGAAACAGATTAAAGTTCAGCCTGAGCAATAAAACCTTGTTCGGTGTGTGTTTATCCATTCAAATATTAGTTGAGACCTTCTGCTCATGGTAAGTGTGGTTGATTATGTCATTTGTGAATTATTCCCACTGCATGGCTCGTGCCACATCAAACATTTCTCCACCACTCACCTTCTCCTCTCATTTACATGCACTTAATAATCCAGACATAATTGGATTATTAAGTGGTTGTGTAAACAGCATACTCCCATTTCTTAGATCAGATTAAGGTCTATAAATTTGAATAAGAAGGCTGATGAAGAGGATTTGAGCTCAGTAAGATTTGAGCTTATCTTCTGATGATGTTTATTCACATTTTCATATTTAAAGCGGTACAATATTTTACAAAAGCCGTGCCGAGTTTGAGTTTTATGTATATGTCACATCATATTCTGTGACTTTACTGGCAGGTTGTAAAGCAGAAATCCAATTACTGTCTGACTCGAGAAAACCTGGAATTTCAGACTCAGGTTGTTAAGTGCATGTAAACACACTGAACCAGTTACTGACACAATCTGATTTTCTACAGTTATCAGATTATTGAGTGTAAACACACTGAACAAGTTACTGACACAATCTGATTTACTGCAGTTATCAGATTATTAAGTGTAAACACACTGAACCAGTTACTGACACAATCTGATTTTCTGCAGTTATCAGATTATTAAGTGTAAACACACTGAACCAGTTACTGACACAATCTGTTTTACTGCAGTTATCAGATTATTAAGTGTAAACACACTGAACCAGTTACTGACACAGTCTGATTTTCTGATGTTATCAGATTATTAAGTGTAAACATGCTGAACCAGTTACTGACACAATCTGATTTTCTACAGTTATCAGATTATTGAGTGTAAACACACTGAACCAGTTACTGACACAGTCTGATTTTCTGATGTTATCAGATTATTAAGTGTAAACACACTGAACCAGTTACTGACACAATCTGATTTTCTACAGTTATCAGATTATTGAGTGTAAACACACTGAACAAGTTACTGACACAATCTGATTTTCTGCAGTTATCAGATTATTGAGTGTAAACACACTGAAGCAGTAACTGACACAGTCTGATTTTCTGCAGTTATCAGATTATTAAGTGTAAACACACTGAACCAGTTACTGACACAATCTGATTTTCTGCAGTTATCAGATTATTAAGTGTGAACACACTGAACCAGTTACTGACACAGTCTGATTATCTGCACTTATCAGATTATTAAGTATAAACACACTGAACCAGTTACTGACACAATCTGATTTTCTGTAGTTATCAGATTATTGAGTGTAAACACACTGAACCAGTTACTGACCCGATCTGATTTTCTGCAGTTATCAGATTATTAAGTGTAAACACACTGAACCAGTTACTGACCCGATCTGATTTTCTGCAGTTATCAGATTATTAAGTGTAAACACACTGAACCAGTTACTGACCCGATCTGATTTTCTGCAGTTATCAGATTATTAAGTGTAAACACACTGAACCGGTTACTGACACAATCTGATTTTCTGCAGTTATCAGATTATTAAGTGTAAACACACTGAACCGGTTACTGACCCGATCTGATTTTCTGCAGTTATCAGATTATTAAGTGTAAACACACTGAACCGGTTACTGACACAATCTGATTTTCTGCAGTTATCAGATTATTAAGTGTAATCACACTGAACCAGTTACTGACACAGTCTGATTTTCTGCAGTTATCAGATTATTGAGTGTAAACACACTGAACCAGTTACTGACACAATCTGATTTTCTGCAGTTATCAGATTATTAAGTGTAAACACACTTAACCAGTTACTGACACAGTCTGATTTTCTACAGTTATCAGATTATTGAGTGTAAACACATTGAACCAGTTACTGACACAATCTGATTTTCTGCAGTTATCAGATTATTAAGTATAAACACACTGAACCAGTTACTGACACAATCTGATTTTCTGTAGTTATCAGATTATTGAGTGTAAACACACTGAACCAGTTACTGACCCGATCTGATTTTCTGCAGTTATCAGATTATTAAGTGTAAACACACTGAACCAGTTACTGACCCGATCTGATTTTCTGCAGTTATCAGATTATTAAGTGTAAACACACTGAACCAGTTACTGACCCGATCTGATTTTCTGCAGTTATCAGATTATTAAGTGTAAACACACTGAACCGGTTACTGACACAGTCTGATTTTCTGCAGTTATCAGATTATTAAGTGTAAACACACTGAACCAGTTACTGACACAATCTGATTTACTACAGTTATCAGATTATTGAGTGTAAACACACTGAACCAGTTACTGACACAGTCTGATTTTCTGCAGTTATCAGATTATTAAATGTAAACACACTGAACCAGTTACTGACCCAATCTGATTTTCTGCAGTTATCAGATTATTAAGTGTAAACACACTGAACAAGTTACTGACCCAATCTGATTTTCTGCAGTTATCAGATTATTAAGTGTAAACACACTGAACCAGTTACTGACACAATCTGATTTTCTGCAGTTATCAGATTATTAAGTGTAAACACACTGAACCAGTTACTGACACAGTCTGATTTTCTGCAGTTATCAGATTATTAAGTGTAAACACACTGAACCAGTTACTGACACAGTCTGATTTTCTACAGTTATCAGATTATTAAGTGTAAACACACTGAACCAGTTACTGACACAATCTGATTTTCTGCAGTTATCAGATTATTAAGTGTAAACACACTGAACCAGTTACTGACCCAATCTGATTTTCTGCAGTTATCAGATTATTAAGTGTAAACACACTGAACCAGTTACTGACACAATCTGATTTTCTGCAGTTATCAGATTATTAAGTGTAAACACACTGAACCAGTTACTGACCCAGTCTGATTTTCTGCAGTTATCAGATTATTAAGTGTAAACACACTGAACCAGTTACTGACACCATCTGATTTTCTGCAGTTTATATATCTTGGAGGAAGCCTGTGTTTGCCTTCGCCCTCCTAGCACTGGTGGTATCATGTGACTGGGGGAGTCCTAAGTGGAATTGGAGACGACTAAATTGGGAATAAAATTGGGAGAAAAGTTGCTGTTTAGGGTGGTGCTATAAATTGATATGTGCTGCTGCTGTGGTTACTGTTTGCTCTTTAGCCTGCAACCTTTTTAGGAATAAACTGATTAGAACAAGCCTATTCATGCATCAAATATTATGTACCTTATTTTTCATATTTATTATTTTGAGATTATGGCTGAAAAAGTTTCTGGGAAAATGGGTCCGGTTTGTGGCTGTACTGCAGCCGAGTGAAGCCACAAGCATGACCTCTCGAGAAAGTGCAGAGCTTCAAAGCTCATACTAACATGCCTTCATAATCTCTGCTTATTATTTCAGCACTGGTTTAAAATAAACCTAATCAAATGAACAGACTTCTACATGAAACGTTGCTATGAAACTGCTGCTTTTTGGTTTTGTGCCTGTTCTTGTCCGTGCAAACAAAATTTAAAACGTTGAAATGGATTTTTTAGAGTGAGTTGCTGTTGCAGGCTATGAATAGGATCCTCTGCCTAAAGCGCTCCTGACGTAGGTTCAGATTTATGTTGTCAGATTAATTACAAACATCAGCACAAAAGCACTGAAGCCTCCCAACAATAAAGATTAACGTGTTTAACGTGTGGTCCGCTTACATTGGTTGGATGTTCTGTCCGTAAACGGATCACAGCATCCTGGGGCACAGGAACGAGGACACATCACATATTTAACACTGCGCCTTCATTTAATGTCATGAAATATTTCTCATTATTTAGACGCATGACAGCAACCACATTATGATTCCGAGATACAGGTAGCAGCATTTGTACTTGGACTGCTTTACTTGTTAACTATCACAGCATTTTTGGCTGAAACTTCATTCCCAAAGTAAAAGAGGAAACATTCTCAAATTTTCAGAATAACTGTATGAATTAGAGACACCGAGTGACAGACTTTAGAGGAGGTGTTGTTTTCATGATCAGATTTGCTAGAATTTGCTGATTTGGGGTTTATTCTAATCAATATGTGTATGTGTGTGTGTGTGTGTGTGTGTGTGTGTGTATACATATATATATATATATATATATATACACACTCACCTGCCACTTTATTAGGTACCCTTGCTAGTAAAAGGCTGGACCCCCTTTTTCCTTCAGAACTGTCTTAATTCTTCGTGTCAGACTTTCAACAAGGTGTTGGAAACGTTCCTCAGAGATTCTGGTTGGTTATTTGAGTTCCTGTTGCCTTTCTATCATCTGGAACCAGTCTGCCCGTTCTCCTCTGACCTCTCACATCAACAAGGCATTTTCGTCCACACAACTGACCGCTCACTGGATATTTCCTCTTTTTCGGACCGTTCTCTGTAAACCCTAGAGATGGTTGAGCGTGAAAATCCCAGCAGATCAGCAGTTTCTGAAATACTCAGACCAGCCCGTCTGGCACCAACAACCACGCCACGTTCAAAGCCCCTTAAATCCCCTTTCTTCCCCGTTCTGATGCTCGGTCTGCACTTCAGCAAGTCGTCCTGACCACCTCTACATGCCTAAATGCAGTGAGCTGCAGCCGTGTGATTGGCTGATCAGCTATTTTTGTTAACAAGCAACTGATACATATACAGTACTGTGTGAAGGAATCTATTTATTTGTGTTATTTGTGTAGATATATGTGCTGTTTTGTTTACCCATTTCCAAGCCTCTCCTCCTCGAGGAAGTCCAGTATTATATGTACTTAAAAAGCAGCTCCTGGTTTGACCAATCAGTGCTCAGTAAATTGAGCTCATGATGTCATTGATGATATTAACGAGTCTCTGTGGCGGCTGTGAAGGTGTCCAGGAAAAATATGGACCCGAGAAATTCTTGTTACTGTTTATAGTTTTTCTGTTTATCTGAATTATGAATACGACTTTATTCTGATGTATATTGTGATAAACTCACTGCTGAGGGAAACTGGTTAAACATTTGCTGAGATGCCTAAAACTTTCACACAGCGCTGTGTGTGTGTGTGTGTGTGTGTGTGTGTGTGTGTGTGTGTGTGTGTGTGTATGTATGTATGTATGTATATATATATATATTATACACACACACAATATTTCCAGAAGTATTCACTCACTGATGGTAATGTGAACAAAGCCTTTAATGTAAATGAGATGATTACAGTTGTAAATAATTAAGGCAACACTTTATTTGGACGGTCCACTGTAGATGTAAATGCTCAGTCTGTAAGTAACATTCAACTAAATATCCATTAACTTCAACTGAGCTTCAAGTTCAGTATGAAAGATTTTATTAAATCTGTTCCTAAGCCTAAACCTAAGCCTAAACCTACCCCTCACCTCAACCTCAAGGCAAAACCCACCCCTTCTCCTGACCTTCACCATTCTGTTGTTGATAATCAACTGAACATCACCAGAAAGTTTGCTGGTGATTTAAGTCTCTGTAGAGCGTCGATAGGGGACCACCCAAATGAAGCGTGACCATAGCTGATCATAAAATGGTTTGAAGGTTCGATTCCTATTCTAAAATATTGCATTATGAGTCGCTGAATGATTTGATGCATAAAATGATGGATAAAAAAACAGGTGCCGGTACCGATACAGCGACCTAGACAAGCGTTCAAACCTCGTAATTCCGAGGAAAGTATGTAGAACCACACACATCAACTTCGGAACATTTGGTTTAGCCCAGACTGAGATTTTCAAACGCTCCCATCGTTTTCTCCATAGGGAAAACAGCATTCCTAATATGGGCAAGACACCGACTGCGGACTGATGCCAACACCTCGCAGGTCTACAGTGGGTTTTAACTCATCAGCACTTTACTGGTCTCTCCGGTGGGGCTGATGTTGGGATGCGGGATGACTGATGGCCCGAGGAGACAGGTGAGCCAATCGTTTCACAGTTTATCAAACAAACATGTAGAATGGGAAATGAAAAGTGACAGTGTTCCTCCCTGTACTCCCCATTAAAACTATGATTGGCTGGAGAAATATTCATTTAAAGGCATTGATTTATGTGCCGAGGGGGGGGTTCAATCTCTTTTGCATCACTTCTCACACACTGGGACAGATTTGAGATGCCCGAGTCCCTTCAGGATTAGATATTCAATCATGAAAGCAATTTAAAATCTCATTTTGTACAAAAGATCAATTCACCATGCCATATTCATTATTCATATGACTCGGTTCATATTTTACAGTTTATCGAATGGAAAAGCAACAACCAAGTTATAGTGAAACACAGATTCATTATTTCCTCTCTCGCTGTTCTACACGATAAGAGATGGCGTGACGGCTGACGTGACGTTAATGTATTTATTGTGTATTTTTCTAATACTTTGCAAACAACTACTTTATCTCAAGGCTGCTCTGCCATGCATACATTTCAGAACATCACCAAACTCAACCAGCAGCGTTTGCTTTGTGAACGCAGTCATTCATTTAAATTCCAGAAGGATTTTCTATTCATATCATAATTTTGAGTGACCAGCAGAGCGAGGCCGTCAGATTGGGACAAAAATATCAAAACCTGACAAAATTAAAAGAGAAATAACCCAGATTTGTCATCATTTCCATCGTTTTTTTGGCCTTGTAGACTAAACTCTGGTACTCCAGAGAGGCCAGTAGTGAGTAGCGCTAGTTATGATTTTGTGGACTGTTATCTTGAGATCACAACATAATTCTTTTGGGATTTAAATAAAAGAGAACTTGTTTTCTCAATATTGTAACTTTATTTGTCCTGCGATTTCAAGATTTTATTTTTTTTTGGAAGATTGTCAAGACAACATTAAATTATCACGAGAAAACGTTTATTTATCTTGAGATCACAAGTCAAATAAGTCATGATCTCAAGGAAACAGTGCGAAAATATCTAAACTACCAAACGGCCTCTCTGGATTTCTGTAATAAACACACAAATATATTAATGCGCGTAATAACAGACCTTGTTTTTCCCATTCTAACAACTGACTGACACCTGCAGGCACACTTAACAAAGCTGGTTCTTCAAGGGTTCTTAGGAAATAAAATGGTTCTGTATAGAACCATGAACACTGAAAGAACCCTTCGCATGATTAAATGGTTCTTTGCATGGTGAACGTGTTCTTTGGACTGATGGAGAACGTGCTGTAGATGTTTCTTTATAGCACCTTTTGAAAAAAGCTCTATATAGCACCACAAATAGTTCTCCTATTGTTATGATGTCAAGCTTGTAACAGTAGAAGAACTCTTTATGGTGCTGTCTAGAACCCTTTCCAAAAAGCTTCAATATACAACCACCTACAACAGATTCTCCATCAATCTAAAGAACCATTTCACCATGCAAAGAACCCTATAAGCATGCAAAGGGTTCTTTGAGTGTTCATTGCGTCTCCTGAAGTCCTAACCAATGGAAAAGCTTCAGGAGACAGACTGAACACTCAAAGAACCCTTTACATGCTTAAATGGTTCTGTGCATTGTGAAATGTTCTTCAGATTGATGGACAATGTGCTGAGTATGGTTCTATATAGAACCCTTATGAAAAGAGATCTATATAGAACCTTGCTTGGCTGTATCTACATAGATACCACAGAGACAACAAGCCTGACTGGACAATTTTCTTTGGCCCGTTAAAAATTTTGACCCATTTATTTCCATTTAATAAAGCAGAGGGTTGTTTGAACGTTCATGGTTCTATATAGAACCATTTTCTTTACTAAAGAACCCTTGAGAAACCATCTAACCTCTTACTCTCCAGGGTATATTTTTGGTTTGTTCATCTGAGTTTTCGTGACCAAGTCGTAAGGCTGATTATTCAGTAATTTGCATGAAATTTCTACTTTCAGTAGAAAAACAAACTGGGTTCAGCTTCTTTTATTATAAGGGTTTAAAATGACGTCACCGTCTATTAGACTGGAGAGAAGAGCTACAGCCTCACATGACGCCCAGCTTCTGAATGGAGCTTATGGAATATGAACGTTATGGAGAACATGACCGAGTGCGGTTTGGAATTTAAGTTGGAGTTGAAGAGGCTACGAGTGCAGCTGTAGACAGTCATGCCATCAGATCATCTTGGTTAAAAGCTGGACACCTCTCTCCCCTATTATTGCTATTATTATTATTATTATTATTATTATTAATATTATTATTATTGAATTAGTGCCATTGAGTCATTTCCATCTCCTGGTGATCATATGTTCTGTGTATCTCCAGAATGTCCTGGCTTCTGAATCACCGGTTCATGGTTCCTCTGATTGTTTCCATCCGTCTTGTACCTTGTCGTCCTCTTTATCTTCAACTCTTTCCAGCATAATTGTCTTTTCTAATGAATAGATTCTTATCAGAATTTGTCCAAAATAAGATCTTCAGTTTGGTGATCTGGGCTCTGAGCGAGAGGTGAGGCCTGATTTGATCAAGGACCTGTCGGTTTGTTTTCTTTTCCATCCAAGATTCTCTCAGAGATCTTCAGCAAAGTTCAAAGCCATCTATTTTTCCCTGTCTCGCTTGTTTGTGTGTTCAGCTTTCATGTCCATGAAGAACCACAGTGGAGACCACAGCCTGGACACTCATCTTTGCGGAGACAAATCGTTGCATTTGAAAATCTTTTCAAGCTCCTTCATTCTTGTTCTGCCGATTCTCTGTTGTTAATAATTGATCGGCGTAAACAAAAGCTGCCCACCGTCTCCACATCTTCTCCATTAGTGGTGAACTCAGCATCTGTCTTCTTCTCATAACCTCCGTGTTCAGCATATCGAGCTGAAATCCCTTCTTTACACTCTCTTCTTTAGCCTTCCTTATGATGGCCTTCAGATCTTCTGCTGTGGGTGTTGTATCATCCACATGTCGAAGGTTATTGATGGTTCTTCTTCCAATCCTGAATCCTCGATCTGTTCCTCCAGTCCTGCTTCTCCCATTCTCCCCATACGGTTTCACAATGTCTCCCTTTTCTGTGCAGGATACCTTGGTGAAGGGCTTTGACCTTCTGGGGTCTGATTCATTCTCTCAATATCTTCTTAAACTCTCCTCTAAAGGTTCTTCATAGAACCTGATCCTCATGTGTTTCATATCTAAACGCTCCGTTATCTTCATCACTACTTTCCAAACCCGCTGCAGCAGCTTCAGCAGCTGGAAACTCTCTGACGCCGCTTCACACGAGTCTCCGATGTGGACTGAATGAAGAATGAAGGGTTTCCGGCGTGATGGTCAGTCCTTAGTGATCTCCTGAGTGTCCGTCGGTCAGTTTCTATAAGACACATATGACCATAAATGTGTAGGAATTTGGTGTAAATCATTAAAATGACATCATCAGTCTTAACAAGGCTTATGTTCATCTACACTCCAAAAAAAGTGGTTCTTCAAAGGTTCTTTAGTAGAGAAGATGGTTCTATATAGAACCATGGCCACTCAAAGAACCCATTGCATGATTAAAGGCTTCTTTGCATTGCTAAGCTGTTCTTCTTCAGATCGATGGAGAATGGACTGTAGATGGTTTGATATAAAACCTTTTTGAAAACGGTTCTATACAGCACCAAAAAAGGATATTAAAAAGATTGTTCTTTAATGGTTTTTAAGTAAGGAAAATGGTTCTAAATAGAACCATTAACACTCAGAGAACCCTTTGCATGCCTAAAGAGTTCTTTGCATTATGAAATGGTTCTTCAGAATGATGGAGAATGTACTTTAGATGGTTCTACAAAGAATATTTTTGAAAAAGGTTCTATATAGCACAAAGGGTTCTTCTGTTGTTCCAATGTTGAGTTTGTACCAACAGAAGAACCCTTTTGGGTGCTATATAGATGCCATTATAAAAGGGTTCTATGTTGAACCATCTATAGCACATTCATGCCCATAAATCTTTTTTTTTTTTTTTTTTTTTTTTTTGCCCATAAATCTAAAAAAACCCTTTCACATCTTTTTAAAAATTGGAGCTTGACGTCGTGACAACAGAAGAACCCTTTTTGGTGCTATATGGAACCCTTTTCATAACCATGACTGACTGACCCAAAACACAGACGAACCCCAAGATCCAAACAAAGAAAGCAGCCAAGCTCCACACCTGGTGAAGCTATTTACCCCCGATGACGTTGTAACCGTCGTGACTGCAGCAGGTCTGGAGTATGAGCTAGAACGAGTGGTGATGAGTTAAAAACAGTGGCACAGGCTAAACAGCACCAATATATGAAGTAGAGCGTAACACTAGTTTGAAGAGCAAGGTATAGTTCCAGGTTTATTCCTCGATGCCCCCAGCCACTTCATAGATTTCCTAAATCCCATCACCGGCACACAGAGTTCATTTAATGGAGTATTGAATAAGCCAAACCAGGTACTGGATAGTGACTCGTGGACTCCCAGCTATTCCTACTACTAATACTACTGCTATTAATATTAGTAGTATAATAACTCTGTAGGTAGTCTGACCAGAGGAGGACGGGTCCCCCCTGGTGAGCCTTGGTTCCTCCCAAGGTTTCTTCCTCAGCTCTGAGGGAGGTTCTCCTGGCCACTGTTGCCCCCTGGCTTGGTCACCTGGGGGTTTTACATTCATGTTGAAACTTCGTCTTTACTGGAATTCTGTGAAGCTGCTTTGTGACGACATCCGTTGTAAAGCGCTCCAATTTTAAAATTTGACTTGATTTGACATCGAAAGAACCTTCATTCTGCACTTCCTAGCGCTACGTGGCCACTGCAAACAGTTGTCATGGTTACCAAGGTCTTGAGAAAAACAGATGATTACCCGAAGAGAGTTTAGCGGGGTAGACTGTTTATTTACAGTGGGAAGTGTCAGGAAGACGCTCTGCGCTCTTTAATTGTTAATGTACAGTATTGGGTTCATCTGGAATTCACGTCTGCTTTATTCCACCTCCGCTGTTGATGACAAACTTTGGGAAAACTGAACTTTTGACGGTCGTTACGATCAACCGCTGTGGCTGTGGACCGTCGCCGTTTGTGGTGACGGAATTTCCCGTCACGGCTCCAACGAAAACAATGGAAAATCTGGTTTGTTGTCGTGGAAATGGTTAAACAAACACAGTGAAATGCATAAACATATTTTCTTTTTTAATTTTAATCTGATATCGTACACTGTCATCCCGCATTTCTTTTTATTTATTCAAATAAATGAAGTCTGTTGTGCATAAAACTCAGCATACCCCACAAATTGCTCAACAATTTTAAGCATTTTTTTTTCTATTTAGTTGAGCCCGTTGCCATGGCAGCTTTGAAAGAACACATTAAAAATGACGACATTTCTGTTGGTTTTAATCATCTCTTTCTCATTAAAGTCGCTGAACAAATCTGTGACACTGAATGAAACTGTGTAAACTGTAAAATACAGTTGCATTTTGTTTTGTTAAGATGATCTTATTGGATAAAACATAGTTCTTTCCCATTGGCTCCTGGCTCCATCTATTTGCATATTGGGTATTTCTTTCCATTTGTTTTACTCACCGTCCGTGAGCGGTGAGGGTTCGTGCTGGCCAGTGACCACGTTCACACTAAAAGTCAAGGCAGGGGGGGGGGGGCGCTGGAGCCTATCCCAGCAGTCTTCGGGCGGAAGGCAGGATACGCCCTGGACAGGTCACCAGTCCATCACAGGCTGATGTATATAGTAATGTGTAATGAAAACTTGAGTTATAATAACTATATTTGTGTTGGGTCAATGAGGAAACCTGCTTTTAAGAAAACCGGTTTCCTCATTTTTAAAAAGTAAATAAAACTTATACAGGCTTACGTAACGTATATCATGACTGAACCATGGTTATAAACAAGAACTGACAAAAACAAGATCTGGCAACCAAGACTGAAAAAGTGGAGAAGCCAAAAGGCAAAGCCGAAAATACGATCAGAGACACAAGCAGGTAAAACAGATCTACCAGAACGCTCAGTAGCTCTACCAGGAGAAGCGATCCATCTCGAAGTAACTAGACTAAAGCCCAGGCTCAACTAGATCTAGTCACGTGGTAAACATAACAGGTGAGACAGATTGGTACTCATGTGGTTGCTGGATTGTGCAGGTTCCACTGTCACACGGTCTCCCAAGGAGTTCTGGGAAATGAAGTCTTTGGGAATGTCGGAGCCGGAGGGATGCATGACGGACGTCAATGTTTTTCTCAGTAAATAAATAAATAAATCGCTTTTTAATCGTTACTTTCTCAGCCGCCTAAAACTTGTGCACAGAACAGTAAAACAGCCTGAACTTCATAATCAGAAGCTGCTTGATGTTTCAAACCATCCTGCCAACCCTTAGATGCTTGGCTTTAAAGTTGGGAGGTTAGCGCTGCCCTGCATCTTAAACAGCAGCCCCTGCTGACCACATCAGCTCCCCCCCCACCAGCGCCCTGCGGTGAAGAGCCACTGCACAAAACTGATCAATAACATTCCCTCCACCCTCCACAGTGGAGCTGCACGTCGCTGTGTGAATGTTCCGTGTGGAGTATTGAGGCAGGACTGGGTGACATTGAAGCAATAAAGCCAGTGCGTTAGTGATTCTGCCCTCTTAAAACGATGGTTCTTCAAGGGTTCTTTAGTACTATAGTATAGAGTATAGTTCCATTTTGAGCCCTGAATTCCATACGGGACCATTTCCTACTGGGTTGGTTCTTCTCATGGTGAAATGGTTCTTCAGATTGATGGAGAATGTGTTGTAAATGGTTCTGTACAGCACCAAAAAGGGTGTCAATGGATGTAAAGCTTGTAATAATAGATGAACGCTTATTGATGTTATGGAGAACCAGAACCATGTACAATGTGGCAATCAGTGTCAAGAACCATGTCACATGAAATGGTTCTAAAAAGAGCTTAGGGCTCGTAAAAGGACCATTTTCCATTTTCTAAGAAAACCTTGTGTCTCCAAAACGGAAACTTTACAGGGGAAGGAGGAAAGGTACTTTAGTTCTAATGTAGGTCAATGGAACCAGAATTATTTCCAAGTCATTTTGGGCCGTTTCTTTTGGTCCATTCATTGTGAAATGTATCCACAATGTAAAGAATAACAGGCATCAAAATCCGAAAAAACAACAAAAATGGAAATTTTCTTCCGACAGCAGTGACTGAAGTGAAAAGCACTTTTTAAATTCTTCCCCAGGGTTAATATAAATAAATATCTCTTCCAGGATGACTGAATTGGAATATTGTCTGTATTCATTATCGTGAATCGTGGTGCAGGTTACTGAACTGTTTAGATGGGATCTTACAGGCATGTAAACGTTCTCTTCTAAACTAATGAACCCGCTGAGATGATCGGGGAGATGACGGCAAGTCTTTCTTTGCCTTATTATTAAATCATAAGCTGGACTTTATTATCAATAGCGAATGCCTGTTGTCCACCCTGGTGGACATCATGCATTCATCGTCACCTTAGCTGACCCTCAAATGAGACCAGAGCAAGGAGTTTCGTGTGGAAAATTCAGGAGAATTCACACATGAATTTATTCTCTTATTGGGTTTATTTGTGTGGCAAATAGACACAAATCAGCTTTTCAGTGAGGAGCGCGCCCCGGGCAAGAGTGGAAATAAAGCCCTCTGTGAGGAAAGAACCTCAAACGGAGAACCCTTCCTCCTCTGGGCTTCAAAGTTATTGGCAAAGGAGGCATGAATGAAATTTACATAAGCAGGATTAAAGAAATAGAGGCATTTGAATTGGAAATGGAGAATCTTGTGAGATAATCTGATATCCAGTATTAAAAGTCACTAAGAGGGACTGTTGTTGGATAATGCAGTGAAATATTCTAAGAAGCTAAGTTTGATTGAGTCGGAGAGGAACCATTCAGCCTGTGAAAGGTCCAATTAGTCACGTCTAAATGAACACAAAAGGCTGAAAAGCTGAGAAGATGATTAGAAGAGCTGCATGAAAATGATAGGCCCATTAACATACACACCAGCTTGGTATGACAACAGCCTCTAATAACTGTGTAGTTACACATTAACGACACATGCAACAACAATGTAACTACTAGGGATGCGTTCACTTTCACAAATGGATTACAGGTAATGCAGCTAATGTAATTAACCTAATGTGATTGCATGTTTGTCTTCAGGTTTTCAGTGTCTCTTGGTAGTTGCAACAACATATTTACTGCTATGTAATTACACATGTGTAATAAGGTCAGAGTAATCGCCTGTATGTGGGTTCCAAGTTGTGCAGTGTCTAATAACTGTGTAGTTACACATTAACCATATGCAACAACACTGCAGCTCCTGGGGACGCATTCACTGTTAGGTGGATTGTAGTGTTCCAGCCTGTGGAAACACATCCCTCCGCTCTTCCAGCTCTCCGACTGGCTGGTTTTTGAATAACTCATTGGGCAAATCGCTGACCGCCTCACGCAGCAGGACTCGTGGACGTTTTATCATAAATATCAAATGTTATATAATACCGGAGGGTCTTTTATCACTCCAGAGTTCGATTGGAGGGCTAAAGGTTCACTGGTTCTCCTCTCACACCACTAGATCATCTGCATTGTCAGTTACAGGTGGTGAAAATTTGGCACAAGGGGCAAACTGGGCTCAAAATTGGGCCAAACACTGTGTGGTGTAGGTCCAACCTAAGAAATGCTGCATCACGAGGCAGAGCCCTGGATCTAGAACGAGCATCACATCACCAGCTGCAATCAGCCACAAGACACAAGTATCCGTTTATGAACGCTATAATTCAGCTTGTGGTAGCTGCTGCCATCATTAGCTGTCAAGAAGGAAGACTCACCACAAATCCTGACTAGGGTCCCCAGAAGACCACAGTGAGCCCTGGGAGTGATGCTTAAAGAGGCTTGTTCGGAATGCCATTATGGGAGATACTGACACTCCTAGAACGGATGTGGGCCAAACACACTGCGAGGTCGGCGCTCTCTGTGGAACTGACCTGGCCTCTAAAACCAAATCTGAAATCTTGCTGTTCTTACAGACTTGAAGATTTTATATGGAAGCATTCAACAAAATAACCCTCATGTCGTGATCAAAGGTTTGGTGTCCCAACAAGATCCATGCTTTTATCTCCTGTAGCGTAGACGACCGTAATGGGCTCTTAGCCGGACCGGAGCTCGTTCGTAATGCTGCTGCTAGAGTTTTAACCAGGACAGATTACTGCAGCTCTGAAATCTTGGCTTCCAGTTACTTACAGATTAGAGTTCAAAGTGCTGCAAATCCATGAATCAGTGAATAGTCTCAGCCCAGATTACATCTCTGATGTGTTTAAAGAATATAAAGCAAGTCGTCCTCTTAAATCCACGGACTCGGGTCAGCTGTCTGAGCCTAACTCTAGACTGAGCACAGTGAAGAAGCATTTAGCTGTTATGAACTGCCAGAAGATCTTAGATGAGCTCCAAATGTAGCAGTTTTTCCTGTGATTGTAATAATTCTATTACTACTATAAATGACTCATTATATAAATATTTATACCTGTATTTATTTAAAACCTACTTTTTTTTATAACTGTTGTTTTTACAGAATTTTTGAAAAATCCAACTGCCCTTTACAACATGCTAATATTTCATGATAGAAAAGCTCCAAAACGACTTGTTTTCCTTCTGCTGTAATGTTACCATTTTGGAGATATGAGTTTTTTTTCTGACGGCAGCAAAATAAATATAGAATGATGTCGTACTGAGGAGCTCAGTGACTTTAAACGTGGCTCTGTCATAGGATCCTGCCTCTACCACAAGTGAGTTTGTGAAATGTCTGTGCTGCTAGATCTGCCCCAGACAACTGTAAGTGCTATTATAGTGAAATGGAAGCATCTAGGAGCAACTACAGCCACAAAGTGGTAGACCCTGCAAACTCATGTGCTGAAGTGCACATGCCCTATCCTCTGTTGAATCATCACTACAGAGTTCCAAACTGCCTCTGGAAGCAACATCAGCACAAGATCAGAGGTTTTTATGAAATGGGTCTCCATGGCTGAGCAACTGCTCACAAGCGTAAGATCAAAATGTACAAAGCCAAATGCCAGCTGGAGTGGAGTAAAGCGACACCACTGGACTCTGAAGAAGTGGAAACGTATTCTATGGATGACCAACCAGCTTCTATATCTACCAGTCTGATGGACGAGTCTGGGTTTGGCGAATGCCAGGAGGACGTTCCCTGCCTGGCTGCACTGTGCCAGCTGTAAAGTTTGGTGGAGGTGGGATGATGATATGAGGCTGTTTAAAAGGGATTGGTCTAGAACCCTTAGGTCCAGTGATGTACACTTCCAGCTTTGTGGGAACAGTTTGGGGAAGAACGTTTCGTGTTCCAGCAGGACTGAGCCCCAGAGACCAAAAGCAGCTCCATAAAGGCCTGGCTGGCTGAGTTTGGTGTGGAAGAACTTGACTGACCCTCACAGAGCCCTCATCTCAACCCCATCCAGCACCTTTGGGATGAACTAGAATGGAGATTGTGAGCAAGACCTTCTCGTCCAACATCAGCGTCTGACCTCCAAACTCCAAAATCTTGTAGAAAGATTCCCAGAAGAGTGGAAGCTGTTAGAGCTGCACAGCGGTGGATGAAGTACACAAACATTTACATTCATGGCATTTGGCTGACGCTCTTATCCAGAGCGACTTACAATTTGATCATTTTACACAGGGAGGCCAAGGTAGTGTTAGGAGTCTTGCCCAAGGACTCTTATTGGTGTAGTGTAGGGTGTTTGCCCTGGTGGGGGATTGAACCCCAGTCTATAGTGTGAAAGGCAAAGGTGTTAACCACTACACTAACCAACCCTGTACTTGAGTTAATGTAGAGACACCCAGGGTAAAATATTCCTCCAGTAAAGTAGAAGTTCCTCCCTTTAGACCTCCACTTGAGTAAAAGTACTAAAGTATTTCCCTTCAAATGTACTTAAGTATAAAGTAAAAGTACTAAAAGAGTAATTCTGGCTCTGATGTCCTGTTATCATTTTTATAACCAGACTGGCTTCATGAACTCATTTCAGGTGAAAGTCCTCCAGCGTCTCTCTTGGTAAACCAGTCTTTTAATAGAAGGTCATTAATTAGTGACGCTGACGTCTATTAAAATGATCAGAAGCACAAAACACTGAAGGTAAACAGTTTCCATCAGGGAGAACCGAGTGGCTCTGAAATCACTTTTTACACACAAGCAAAGTTTCAGTTTCAGATTTATTTACAACTTAGTTCCAAGTTTAAGTTGAATAAAAACTGGCTTTAAACTCAGGATCACAGATGAGCTCCTTTACTATGTTGATCTGTAGGCGTCTGTTCATAAACATAAACCAGCCCAAACTCATTTACTATAAAATGAAATGGTGTTTGTAGAAATTCAGAAAAAAGCCGCGTCAGTCTCGACTGCATATGTGGACATATTTCTATATTGTGCTCTATTTACACAAAGTTAGGTTAGTTCATCATTTATGTTGAACAGACTCTCCCAAAGTTTTACGCTGCTGCGCTGACGTTGAACCGCGTGCTGCACTGGGTCGGTATGACCAACAGGTCAAAACCAGCTCTAAACAAAGTGACCGCTGGGCCCTGATTGGTGCTCTGGCTTTGCGCTTCTTTTGTTTTGACATGTGACGTTTTTATACACACAGAAACCAAAAGGAACGACAGATTTCTCAAAATGTAGGAGGAAAAAGTCGGATATTAGACTCTGAAATGTAGTGGAGTGAAAGGAAAAAGACGCCCAGAACGGAGAAACTTCAGTACAGATACACCAAAAAATACTAAAGTACAGAAACTAATTACATTTACTCAGGTACTCAGGTACTCAGGTACTCAGTTACTCAGTTACTGTCCACCACCGCTTATTAATGCTCATGGATTTAGAATGGAGTGTCATTAAAGCGTAATTGTGGGTGTCCCAATATTTTTGTCCATTTATTGTGCATGCATAAATATATCACTTTCCTTTATTCCCTGTTAAACACTTTTCCACTTCTTTACTGTCTTTATTTTTCCTGTTTGATATTCCTGTTTGCTTTTATTTACATGAAGCACATTGAACTGCCTTTGTGAATAAAATGTGTCAGATAAATAACCTTGCCTTGCTTATAATGGGCATCATTTATGTCTGAGTATTGACTGATGTTTCAGTCCTCTCCACTTTTCACAGATTAATGTCAAAAAGAAATTGGCACTGCTCACAAAAACATCAGAGTTTGAGCACCTTGTGAAGAGTTTCTAACAGATGTGTTAGGTTTTCAGTACAGAAGGTTAAACACACAGCAGCGCTAATGAAGCCAAACCCCACAATTCCTCATTTCGAATAGCACAAACCGCGGCACTGTTGCTGGGAAAGAGCAGACGCAGTTATATTACATTTTCCAGATCAGTTATTCAAAAGTGTAGAGACAAATTAATTTGCTCATTTCTGCCAAGTTAGATGTGTATTTTGCAAAAGACTTCAATTAAAAGACTGTAAATTGGATTTCAGAGCGAAACATGATGAAAATCTCTGCCATCTCGCACCAGCTCTGTTAATTTGTGCTCCCACGAACTCCGGGTTGAAACTACTTTTCATTTATTTGATATGAAATTATGCGGGAGTTCAGTGGCGTGCAGGAGAAATGTCTGTGAAACCTTGTCCTCTGTTAATTGGAGTAAACAGAGCGCTGGTTTAAAAGTTTCATGTTTTTCTCTTAGGACAGTAAAAAAGTCATATTTTTCTCTGCTGTTGTTTCCAGGGAAGTGACAGACTCCCGGCACGCCATTCGAATGCCTCGGGGAGAGCCGGTGTTTATGTGCTCTCTTAAAAATAAAAGATTCTTTAGAGCAGCACTAAGAGAGAACTGCCGCTGGTTACCTAAAGAACCCATCAGTGCATGAGTCGCTGAATGGAAATGGAATACGTGAGTGTGAAGAACCTTTTTAAAGTGTAAAGAAGCTCGACACAATGGAAAGGATTTGGATTTGCCCAGATTTGTCAGCAGGGCACTGAAAGGGAAAGACTGTAGTTTTGTTTTAGTGAATTTTAAGTGTAATCAAAGATTCATAAATAACAAGGTTCACTTAATTACAGTTTTCTGTACAGTGGCAGCATCTTTCACTCTCTCACACTCAGTCTAAATATACAAACCTGGATTAATCACAGTCTGAATATACAAACCTGGATTATTCACAGTCTGAATATACAAACCTGGATTAATCACAGTCTGAATATACAAACCTGGATTATTCACAGTCTGAATATACAAACCTGGATTAATCACAGTCTAAATATACAAACCTGGATTAATCACAGTCTGAATATACAAACCTGGATTATTCACAGTCTGAATATACAAACCTGGATTAATCACAGTCTGAATATATAAACCTGGATTAATCACAGTCTGAATATATAAACCTGGATTATTCACAGTCTGAATATACAAACCTGGATTAATCACAGTCTGAATATACAAACCTGGATTAATCACAGTCTGAATATATAAACCTGGATTAATCACAGTCTGAATATATAAACCTGGATTATTCACAGTCTGAATATACAAACCTGGATTAATCACAGTCTGAATATACAAACCTGGATTAATCACAGTCTGAATATATAAACCTGGATTATTCACAGTCTGAATATATAAACCTGGATTATTCACAGTCTGAATATATAAACCTGGATTAATCACAGTCTGAATATACAAACCTGGATTAATCACAGTCTGAATATATAAACCTGGATTAATCACAGTCTGAATATATAAACCTGGATTATTCACAGTCTGAATATATAAACCTGGATTAATCACAGTCTGAATATACAAACCTGGATTAATCACAGTCTGAATATATAAACCTGGATTATTCACAGTCTGAATATACAAACCTGGATTAATCACAGTCTGAATATATAAACCTGGATTAATCACAGCCTGAATATATAAACCTGGATCAACTGCAGTCTGAGTACCTAAACCTGGATTAACCACAATCTGAGTATTTAAAACCTGGATTAACCACAGTTTTTTTGGATCAAGTTTCATTCTCAGCACAGCAGTAACTATATTTATATGCACAGTAATGTCTTATTATTATTCTGGCTAAGACTTCTAGTCTAACATGTGATCAGTTTGATAGTCATTGTCTCACTGAAGACCTAGCCTGATAGTGATATTATAATAATATATAATATCCCTGGACGTCATATGATGATCATCATCATACTTGGACTGCTGTATGGAGACTAGAATAGCGCGATGCCGGACATTGGAGCACATCTTTGTGATCTGAGATCCCCAATGCAGGGGCCCAATAGGAGACTAATGATTATTACAGAGGCAGACTGGCTCTAATGTCCTCTGTGACTAATGCCGACACATTCCGCTCATATCCCGCACGCACTGTGTGAAAGGAAAATCTTCTGCTTCCCTCATTCACACGCATTTCTGTCTTTTCATGGGTGAGAGGTCCTACGGCTGCCTCACTCTCACGGTGAACTCAGCAGCTCCGGAGAGGCACCGTTGTTTTGGTGCTGTATTAAAGCTGTAGAGCATTTTCTTTACGGTGTAATCACTTTCCGGAATGAGCTACGATCGTTCAGCGCTTCTCAAATCATTATCACCGTGGCTGCATGGAGAACTGTAATGCTCCTGGTGTGAATTGCTTGGAGGCGCCTGAACCTGAAGTAAGCTCACCCTGTGAAATCTTCCTTTTTTTGACATTGTTATGTGTTAAGACGTGTTAGTGCCTGTGCATGTGTGTGTTTGTTTTTTCTCCCTGCTCTGTTGCTGTCTTGACTGTCTCTTTTGCTCATAGGTTGCCCGGGGTGCCAATCACCCGGGGTGCCGATCACCCGGGGTGTCAATCGCCATTTGGCCAATCAGCCTACAGATTTGTTAAGTGTTAAGTTATACTTTATTAGTCCCACAGACGGGGAAGTTCCACCTCCACATTTAACCCATCCGTGAAGAGAAACACCACATACACACTAGTGAATAGACACACACACACTAGGGGGCAGTGAGCACACTTGCCCGGAACGGAGAGCAGTTGGGGGTTAGGCGTCTTGCTCAAGGACACCTCAGTCATGTGCTGTCGGCCCTGGGGATTGAACCGGCGACCTTCCGGTCACCGGGCCAGTTGAGCCTGAGGAGGTGGAGCTTGAACTTTGAAAGCAGTGTGGCAGAGTTTGTCATCAGCCCTGAGCCTCATGTGACCTGTGTCTCAACTCTTGGCTCACTTGTCTGGTTTCTGGCCTGCTGTCGTCTTGGCTCTCTCAGCCTTTGGCTTTAAAGTCTCTAAAACTGGTACTTTTCTCCCGGGAGGAAGGGCAGGTTAGACTTTACCTACATTCACACCAGCAGGTCTACGATTGTCTCAGCACACTAGAATAGAGCCAGGTACCACTCCCTGTATGTTTTAGTAGCTTAGTATGAGGTGGTAGCTGGAGCTCTTTAGCTCGTGGTTTGGACTAGATCCTCTTTATTTCCTCTGATACTGTCTGCCGTCCCCTCCTGGGTAGAATGCCCAGCTTGCCAGTCCCAGTACGACAACTTTAATAACAGTACGGTGTTATTTATAACTTAACGTGTCTGTGTGTTTTGTTTATTCGTCTCTATAATTAAACTGTTAAGGCTCTAGCTGCTTCATTCTGGTCTCTGTACCGCTTTACTGTGCTCCTCCATCCTTCAGTCACTGTCCCTCCCTCCACCTAGACCTGAGCCTATGGTTGGGACGTAACAGACATACATGTGGACATATCAAGTCAAGGCAAAGTTTATGTTGTCACGAAGCAGCTTTACTGAAAATATGGGTCTGAGTCCCTGTTAGTGTCACCAATGACAGTGGCAAAAAACTTCCACTTTATATTAAGTGTCTAATAACTGTGTAGTTACACATGAATAACATACTGCATTAACACTCACTACTGATGATTTAGTCACTGTTACAGACGGATTACAGCAGTACAGCCTGTGTAATTACGCAGGCGTATCTACTTCAGTTTTGTCTTACACGTCTATCTTCTACACTGGAAATGTGTTTAGTGTAGTGTTGAAGTCACACTGTAAAGTAAGTGGGCAGCTCCTGTGTAGTCTTTAGTACAGGTCCTGTGTAAAAATGATGTAGTAAAAAAAAATACTTCTGAAAAAAACTGCTCCAGTCTGACCACGACGCCGATCACATTTAGGTAACTACCCTCGTGTAATTACTTGAGAGATAATAGGCTGTTACAACTATGTCAGATACACTTGTGTAATTACATGAGGTGCACTTATGTAATCCGTCTGTTACTGTGACGAAATCATTAGTAGTGACACTGTTGTTACTACACAGTTATTAGAGACACTTAATATAAAGTGGGAACTCCCTATGAGCAAGAGGAGGAAACCCTGAGAGGAACTAAGACTCAAAAGGGAAACCCATCCTCCTCTGATCCTCTTGGGGGCAGTCATGGGCTGGAGGTTTGGCCTTGTGACCGGAAGGTCGCCGGTTCGATCCCCAGAGCTGACAGTACATGACCGAGGTGTCCTTGAGCAAGACACCTAACCCCCAACTGCTCCCCAGGCGACGCGGATAGGGCTGCCCATCGCTCTGGTCAAGTGTGCTCACTGCCCCCTAGTGTGTGTGCTCACTAGTGTATATGTGATGCTTCACTTCATGGATGCGGAGATGAGATTTGTCCACTGTGGGTCAGTTAATCTGAGGCAAAGATAAGACAGCTGCATAATCTGGCCATGATTGAAAAACAATTACACGGGGATTTTTAGGTAAACAGTATGTAAAGAATGTCCAACGAATCTCCTCGTAATGCTTCCGAGAGACTGCATCTAAAGCGTCCTCATATCTGATCATGTTTTTCTGATTCATTCTGATCAATTTTACTATTTGGCTTTTGGTCTCCATCCACCTGCAGGGCTGTATCTGCAGTAACGGTGATGAGATGAGCTCCATCAGACCTCAGCTCAACCACCAACGTGGAGACAGGGTCTTAATGATGCAGTCAAATACTAGAGTTACAACGTGGGAATCCCATTTAAATGAAGGGCTGCTATTGCTACTGACCATCTACAGGCCTTTAACACCTCCATGGGTGAAACCAGGGGTGCCAATATCTTCGATGCATTGTCAGAAGTAGCAGTCGTAGCCCCAACAGTCTGGGGCTCTGGCTGGACAACAGCTCTGGACCTTTGTGGCACACCATTTGTCAACTTAAGTAAATAAATAAAAGGTCTTTTGGCAAAACATATTGTTTCTGTCTGTTGCTTTTTATGGTGAACCAATCACAATCTAATTGGTTCAGATGTTCGCACTGTGTTTTAGATTTTCTTCACCACAACTATTCCTGTAAGGTCTATTGTCCACCATCTGAGCTCGGGATGAGGACCAGAGTCCCAGTGGAGTCCCTGAAACACTTGCATGACTCAGATCCACAGCCGACTTCGCTCAGACTTCCTTTTCTTCTAACGTCTGACTCATACGTCTGACAGATTCCGATAAATGGTCTTTTAAAATTCAATCAGGCCTGTCTGCCTGTCACTGTGAGCAAGAACTTTGTGCTGTTGTTGCTTTAAAAAGCCACCAAGTATTGATCCCAAGTCTGGCCTCACTTGTCTCAGAGCTGATTTCTTGCTGACTCAGGTCCTGTCCATCCCTGAAATTAGCATCCGTCTGGAGCGATCCGCTCACAAGTGGACGCTGAGAACGTCTGTTAATGTTAAGTGCGATGGTAATGTAAGGACTGAAAACAGTGCAGTGTGAGTTTGGTTAATGCAGGGATGTTCTGGTCTCATCAGACTTAAAGTTCTATGACTGTCAAAAGGTTTTCGAACCTGATCCGATCGGGCTTGTGAGCCTGTATTTCAGTGTGGCTTTACACAGCTTGCAGAACTTAAACCGGTTCTCTCCTCCTGCCTGTCCATTGCTGTTTGTCAGGCACTGTCCTCAACTAGATGCCTGCTGCCTACAGCGCCCACTAGTGGATTAAGAAGTTGACAGGTCCATGCTGGTTCTAGGGTGGCCAGAAGGAGTTTTTGGTCCCCTGAAAACTTTATGCATGGTCACTCCTAGTTCCCTCAGCAGAACCTCTCATAGCAAGACTACATTTCAGTATACTGTTTAGATGATTCTACTGAACTGGTTTAAAGTCAGAGTCAAAAACACAGTCAGGAGTTTCTACTGATCTTGGACATGAATCTTGAAGTAACTTCATTATGTTTATTTTTTTATTCCATTCCATTTTCTCACTACTGAAACAGTCATAACTACCCAAACCGTACCAAATGCTTCAGTCGTGACTGTTTCAGTGACATTTTTGGCTCATATTGAGCTCAGAAACTCAGCAGTTCATGACTGGTGAATACAGCGTTGAACAGCTGTTCACACAGAAAATCATATTTTACATTAAAACACTAAAAAAGTGATGAACTCCAGAAAATATGATGATTCTTAATGTTCCTCACTGACTTTCAGACTTTGGGACACATTTACAGACTGGGATCTAACTGCTCACCATGTGGCCATGAGGGGCAGGGATGCAGCCTCACTTGTTTGGGGCGTGGCTAAAATAAGGCTCCGCCTCTTGGCTAAATCTCTTTGTTTTTCCATAATGACATTAGAAGTATTTGAGTTTTTTATTCAAAAATTTACATCAAATTGAAAATTGTCAGTGTCAGTTCAAGAGAAATCAACCAGATCTTAAAATGCACACAACATATATAAAAGTGTAACAAAAACCTTGTATATCCATTTTTGTCAATTTTCAGTTTTTGACCTAATTTGAAAACACCTGCTGTTTTACACATTGTGTGTAAATTTCTTAAGGAACAGACCAACAGAAACGGCCCAAAATTATTTGGAAAAAAGTCCGGTTCCATTGACTTACATTAAAAGTGACGTATCCTTTTCCTTCTCCTGTAAAGTTCCCATTTTAGAGATACGAGGTTTTGACCCGACAGCAGCGATATATTTAGCTTATTACTATCTCTAGTAATGCCTTCAGTCTAAATAGATCCGAACACAGTCCTTGTGAATGTCTAAGATGTGAATTATTTATGTATTTATGTTTTTTTACTGGGGGCCTGCAGTTTGAACTAAATCGGTGGAGACGTCTGTATATAGCTGATCAACATTTTGAGATGCTTCTCAACTGGACTGGTTTTGACAGTATAGGACAGATCTATTATTCAAAGCCCACTAAAATATCCACAAGCGTTCATCCAGCTATAGATCATGAAATTCATTCGAGGAATGATGGGGATGCCTTGGCTTTACTCAGGCTGGAAGACGGAAGTCTACTGAGCCTTCACTTTCAACTTAACCTCTTACATTTCAGTGGTCGAGAGAACATGACGATATAACACACAACAGAGAATATGCTGCACTAATGATTTATGAGGGAAATCACTGTAAATTTGCGGTGGTTTAGAGCACAAGCTTTCTTTCTGTCTACAGCTCCAGTGTATCTTCATAACCCAATTCCCCTCACTTTTGCAATTTTAAAAGCCTGGCAGCCTTTCCGGGCATCTTCCTTTGATTTTTAAACATATAAACATAAAGAGATGTCGCAAAATGGTCATGTGGAAATGAATTGTGACTGTTTTTGGTTCATAAATGTCATAAAAGGACCTCAGGTGAAAAAAATAGATAAAACCTTTGACCTCTGTAGATGATCAAGGCACTCTTAACAGATTATCAGTAGTGAAGCATCTGAATACATTGAAGTAAACGTCCCACAGATGTTAAAACATTAAGTAGATGTATTTTGAATGTTACAGCCGTTATGCAAAAATCTGACCTTACCAACCTTACCCACAACCTAACCCTAAACCTAATCCTAAACTTCACCTCAACCCAAAACCTATACTAACCCCCAGGCTTCTAGGCTTCTAATACTAACCTTAATCTCAATCCAAAAAACCTAATCATAACCCTCCCTCTGGCCCTAATCATAACCCTCACACTGGCCCTAATCATAACCCTCCCTCTGGCCCTAATCATAACCCTCCCTCTGGCCCTAGTCCTTACTCTAACCTTAACCTGAACCCAAAACCTAATCCTAAACCTCACTCTGGCCCTAATCCTAATGATAACTTTAACCTCAACCCAAAACCTAATACTAACCCTCAGCCTGGCCTTAATCCTAACCCTAACCTCAATTTAAAACCTAATTCTAACCCTTGCTCTAATCCTGGCCCTAACTTTAACCTCAACACAAAGCCTAAACTTAACCCTCACCCTGGCCCTAATCTTAATCGTAATCTCAACCCAAAACCTAATCTTAATCCTCAACCTAAAACCTAATCCTCATCCTCATCCTGGCCCTAATCCTAATCCTAACCTCAATCTAAAACCTATTCCTAACCCTCTACCTGGCCCTAATCCTAACCCTAACCTCAATCTCAACCTAAAAGCTAACCCTCATCCTCACCCTGGCCCTAATCCTAAACCTAACCTCAGTCTAAAACCTAACCCTCATCCTCTCCCTGGCCCTAATCCTAACCCTTACCTCAATCTCAATCTAAAACCTAAACCTCATCCTCACCCTGGCCCTAATCCTAATCCTAACCTCAATCTAAAACCTAATCCTAACCCTCTCCCTGGGCCTAATCCTAACCCTAACCTCAGTCTAAAACCTAATCCTCATTCTCATCCTGGCCCTAATCCTAACCTCAATCTAAAACCTAATCCTAACCCTCTCCCTGGCCTAATCCTAACCCTAACCTCTGTCTAAAACCTAATCCTCATTCTCACCCTGGTCCTAATCCTAACCTCAATCTAAAACCTAATCCTAACCCTCTCCCTGGCCCTAATCCTAACCCTAACCTCAGTCTAAAACCTAATCCTCATTCTCACCCTGGCCCTAATCCTAACCTCAATCTAAAACCTAATCCTAAGCCTCTCCCTGGGCCTAATCCTAATCCTAACCTCAGTCTAAAACCTAATCCTAACCCTCTCCCTGGGCCTAATCCTAACCCTAACCTCAGTCTAAAACCTAATCCCCACCCTCGTATGTTTCTGAAATCTTACTGAGAGTCAGTTGAGTGAAGGACGCGTTTGGGGCCACTGTGTGACCAGATTGACCTCAGGAGCACATTAAAAGGAAATCTTCTAATTAGGAAGTATGAATGAAAGTGGAAGCAGCAGCCGAACCGCATGTCAGCTTTGAAAGTGGGAGAATGTAATATTATTGATTTAAAGCGCTCCATAAGGCCTGTTTCACCACTCGACCATTTTCCCAGCGTACAGAACCTTTTCCCCATCGCGGAGATGGAGCCCAGTGGATGTGAAGCTGCAGATGAAAAGCCTCTCACCAGGAGATGAGTGAGAACGCCGCCATCTCTCTTCGCTCCCTCTCTGCTCACTAGCTTAGAACAGGGACAGGAGTCGGCCTGTGGACACAAGCCAAAGTAATTTCACACAGATTACTCCCTCCTCCTGCGTCGAGAAAAACGCCCAGCCGAGGACGAGTCTGCAGACGCAGGACGGGAGGAGAAGAGAATAATAACAAACAGGAAACAACAACCGCAGAGACGTCACATGGAGAGACAGAGAGAGAGACAACAGCGAGCTGTTGGGCACGTTTTGATTTGCGGGCTTCTCTCCGTCAGCAGGACACGTGTTGAAATGAGGTGTAAACACTAAAGAGCTGGACTGGGCTGGACTGCAGGCGCAGGGTGGGTGAAGATCTTACAGCACAGGGTTCAGGTCGTGCCACGCTTGACTGAGCCTGGATGAATTTCAGCTGTTAACTACAGTCTTAAAAACAACCAGATACGTTCTTTGCTGGAACAGGTGCCTTTATTTGATATAGGAGTTCCATTACATGGAAGTTCTATAAACTTTAAAAAACGTTCTCCACGTTTACAGAGACGAAGGTTTGTAAACCAAAACTATACTGGACTTTTCTCGATCATGTGAAGTCATATTGGCTTCTCAAAGATGCACAGAAAGAGTGATCTTTCACCTTCGCCACCTTTAATAGCGTACAGGCCACTCTGTGTGTGATTTAGGACATTTTTATATGAATCAGCCTCAGTGCGTGAAATCAAGCGCCAGCCTACCAGCACCTATATATATATTTATAGTTCATTTCTATGAAGCACATCCTAATTCATACAGATCTTTCAGTAGAGAGCCAACCAAACAAGCATTCAGCAGCTCTTCGGCCAATGGCTCAGCTTGTAGGCGGAGTTTGAGGTGGGTAGGTGGCGAGTGCACCCCCTGCTGATCAAACTTTATAGTGGCAAAATTAAGATGACTGGAATAAATAAAATGTGGAAAAAAACAAAACCTCTTATTTTTCTAAAATAACATATTTAAATGCTGTATTATTGCAGTTTATGGCAGTAACTCTGTTTTCTGTTTATTTTGTGGGCGGAGTTGTTGATATGAGTTGTTTATGCCGATTGTTTATGCTTTTGTTAGCATTTGTTTATGTAAAATAAACAAATCTCTCCACTTTGGACTGCATTGCAGAGATTAGTAGTATTATTGCTATTTTCTATTTTCATTTCTATTGTTTATATTACAGGTGGTTTTGACAATGCTTTTTATTAATTCATCTCAAATCACTTTTTTCCCCCCAGGTTACGAACCCCTTAAATGACCAGGGCCAAAGATTTAGCGTATACTTCTGTAACCTAAGAATAGTTCATCAACTTTGCATTGACATCTCTGTATTTACCCAATAATAAGCCTCAGTATGTAATAAGCCTGAGATTTTAAGGGGTTAAACTGTTACCGTCAAATTGATATCTTATATCTTCTACCAGATGTGAGTTTGATTGTACAGATGTGCCAAAGAGGAAACTGATGAATAACAAAACTGGTGGTGAAACTGGCATGTGCTTATTTTGATTTGATGGCATGCAACTTTGATATAAAGTACTGATATAAAATAACTGATAGACACTTCACTATATACTAAGTGAACTGGCCTGTCTAGGTCAGGAGTCAGCACCATGCAGCTCTTTTACTGCCCTTAGATTTGTTAGATTAGATTTATAGGTAATAATAAAATAATCCTCCTCTACAGTAAAATAAAGCTCTGTTGATCCTTCAACACAGTTTAACAGTAAATGGTCTTAAACGCTGGAGTTAATGTAGAACTGCTGATTCACCCTTTAACCCTGAAGACCAGCGCAGACGGCTGGTCACCATAGCAACACAGACAACAGTCTCGCCCAGCTAGTAGCTACGAAACGGCAAAGAGAGAGATTTAAGACGAACATTGATCATTTGGAGACGAATGGACTGATTAGTGTTTATAGTCACTCCAGCTGGTTTCCTGATACGTTTAATCTGCAACGAGAAACTGAAACACTAAAAAGTCACGAGGCTGAAGTTTCTCTTTCGCCAGCTTCTTGTCCGAATTTTCCCATGCCTGGAATTGCACCATTTAAGGTGGAACAGGAAAATTCAAACAAGATGCTGTTACTGTTCATTACAAGAAAAAAAACTTCTATTTCTGCATAAAACTTTCCTGCCAGAGATGCGAGAAAATCAAAGATAGCTGAGCTGAAGCTATAAGATAAGATAAGATAAGATAAGATAAGATAAGATAAGATAAGATAAGGCTTTATTGTCATTCACATCACATGTGGTACATGGGGTGGAACGAAATAGTGTACTCAAGGTCCCAGTTAACTCCCAAAAGTAACAATAAACAATAAATAGTGAGGTGCAAATAACAGCAGCATGAGTACGAGGTAGAAAGTGTACATCTTAATATTTACATTTACGGCATTTGCCTGACGCTCTTATCCAGAGCGACTTACAATTTTACACAGGTAGGTGAAGGTGGTGTTAGGAGTCTTGCCCAAGGACTCTTATTGGTATAGTGGTTACCCAGGCGGGGCACTGAACCCCAGTCTACAGCGTAGAAGGCAGAGGTGTTCCCCACTACACTAACCAACCAATACCGGTAACGGATAAAGTGACATGTGTAGGGATGATATAGTGGAGGCACTGATTCAGTAAGTGGAGGCACTGGTTCAGTAAGTGGAGGCACTGGTTCAGTAAGTGGAGGCACTGGTTCAGCAGTGGAGGCACTGGTTCAGCAGTGGAGGCAGAGCAAAGTAAGTCTGTGGTTTTGTTTATATCATATTTTTAGCCTATACTTGCACATCAGCACATACTGAGACATTTACAGCCAAGATGGTAAAATGGACATAAAATATTGTGGCTCCCAAGGAGGTTTGAAAGTGGTTCTTCTTAACATTTGGGTTATGTCCCCTGGTCTAGGGGGTCTGGGGTGACGCTGCTCCCCCAGAAATTTGATTAGTTAGCAGGGTGCCCACCAAAGATGGTTCCTGATAGGCTGATTTGATTAATCCTGGATAAGGCTGATTATCACCCACTGCTTGGTTTAGGACACTGAAACAAGTGTTTCTGTTCTACTAGAACCAAACCATGGCACCAGTATTGCTCTTCTCCTGCTTCTTGATTGTCCAGCTTCCACGCCCATAAAGAACCACAGAAAAGACCACAGTCTGGGCAGTGATCTTTGTTTATAGAGACACATCGTGGTGTTTGAAGATCTTCTCAAGCTCCTTTATTCTTGCTCTGCTGAATGCCGAGCTGTGTTGTATTTCCTGACTGCTGGATTCTTTGTTGTCTTTATTGTTAATAATTGATCCAAGAAGGCAAAAGCTGTCGACCTTTCTCACATCTTCTGCTGTAGTGGTCTTTCCTGTTGTCATGACCTTTATTTTCTTGATATTGTAGATGAACAAGTAGAAGTAGCTGATCAGGGTCTGTGTAACAAAGCAGGTTTAACTTAGACCGACTTTCTGACTGAGCTTCAGCTTCACAAAACCTAACAAAAACAAACATGGTTCATTCACCTCATAGGTTTGAGGTTAAAACTTTCTCTGGTTGAGAATAATCCAGGTTTAGATTCTCTGATTGGGATTAATCCAGGTGTAGGTGATTATGCTGTGTTTAAACCAGATTTAGAGACTCAGGCTGTGACTATTGCCGGTTTAGATACTCAGATTGTGTTTACTCCAGGCTTAGATGCTCAGACTGTTACTAATCCAAGTCTAGAGACTCAGTAAGGCTGTGAGTAATCCAGGATTAAATACTATGACTGGGTTTAATCAAAGTTTAGATACTCAGGCTGAGATTAATCCAGGTTAAGATACCTAGGTAGAGATTACTCCAGTTTTAGATACGCAGACTGCAATTTATCCAAGTTTAAATATTCAAATTGTAATTAATTCAGGATTAGGTACTCAGACTGTGATTAATCCAGGTGTTGATGCTCACTGTGATTAATCCAGGTTTACATACTCAGGCTGTGATTAACCCAGGTTTACATACTCAGGCTGTGATTAATCCAGGTTGAAATACTCAGGCTGTGATTAATCCAGGTTGAGATACTCAGGCTGTGATTAATCCAGGTTGAGATACTCAGGCTGTGATTAATCCAGGTTGAGATGCTCAGACTGTGATTAATCCAGGTTTAGATGCTCAGACTGTGATTAATCCAGGTTTACATACTCAGGCTGTGATTAATCCAGGTTGAGATACTCAGGCTGGGATTAATCCAGGTTTAGATACTCAGGCTGTGATTAATCCAGGTTGAGATACTCAGGCTGTGATTAATCCAGGTTTAGATACTCAGACTGTGATTAATCCAGGTTTACATACTCAGGCTGTGATTAATCCAGGTTTATATACTCAGGCTGTGATTAATCCAGGTTTACATACTCAGGCTGTGATTAATCCAGGTTTAGATACTCAGGCTGTGATTAATCCAGGTTGAGATACTCAGGCTGTGATTAATCCAGGTTTAGATACTCAGACTGTGATTAATCCAGGTTTAGATACTCAGGCTGTGATTAATCCAGGTTTAGATACTCAGACTGTGATTAATCCAGGTTGAGATACTCAGGCTGTGATTAATCCAGGCTGAGATACTCAGGCTGTGATTAATCCAGGTTTAGATACTCAGGCTGTGATTAATCCAGGTTTAGATGCTCAGGCTGTGATTAATCCAGGTTGAGATACTCAGGCTGTGATTAATCCAGGTTGAGATACTCAGGCTGTGATTAATCCAGGTTTAGATACTCAGGCTGTGATTAATCCAGGTTTAGATACTCAGGCTGTGATTAATCCAGGTTGAGATACTCAGGCTGTGATTAATCCAGGTTTAGATACTCAGGCTGTGATTAATCCAGGTTGAGATACTCAGGCTGTGATTAATCCAGGCTGAGATACTCAGGCTGTGATTAATCCAGGCTGAGATACTCAGGCTGTGATTAATCCAGGTTTAGATACTCAGGCTGTGATTAATCCAGGTTTAGATACTCAGGCTGTGATTAATCCAGGTTTAGATACTCAGGCTGTGATTAATCCAGGTTGAGATACTCAGGCTGTGATTAATCCAGGTTGAGATACTCAGGCTGTGATTAATCCAGGTTGAGATACTCAGGCTGTGATTAATCCAGGTTGAGATACTCAGGCTGTGATTAATCCAGGTTGAGATATTCAGGCTGTGATTAATCCAGGTTGAGATACTCAGGCTGTGATTAATCCAGGTTGAGATACTCAGGCTGTGATTAATCCAGGTTGAGATACTCAGGCTGTGATTAATCCAGGTTGAGATACTCAGGCTGTGATTAATCCAGGTTGAGATACTCAGGCTGTGATTAATCCAGGCTGAGATACTCAGGCTGTGATTAATCCAGGTTGAGATACTCAGGCTGTGATTAATCCAGGTTGAGATACTCAGGCTGTGATTACATTCTGTTTCCAAAAATTCTGTTTAGGGCCTCCAAAAGGGCCCTAAAAGAGTCCACCCTGGCTGTGGTCAATGAAACACGTGACTTCCTTCTTTATTTTTTCTGCCTTTTCAATTATCCAGTACATAAATGATGATATCTAGCACGTGTAACCATTCTCATTTGGTGTAAGGATCTAATCTGAGCTGAATGTAATTTTAGTGATACACTATATTTCCAAAAGTATTCGCTCATTTGGCTTCACATGCATGCACTGGACTGACGTCCACTTCTTAATCCATAGGGTTTAATATGATGTCGGCCCACCCTTTGCAGCTATAACAGCTTCAACTCTTCTGGGAAGGCTTTCCACAAGGGTTGGGAGTGTTTATGGGGATTTTTGACCGTTCTTCCAGAAGCGCATTTGTGAGGTCAGACACACACCCACACCATGATCCCCCCTCCACCAAACTTTACACTTGGCACAATGCAGTGAGACAAGTAAAGTCTCCTGGCAACCGCCAAACCCAGACTCGTCCATCGGATTCCCAGACGGAGAAGCGTGATTGGTCACTCCAGAGAACACGTCTCCACTGCTCTAGAGTCCAGTGGCGGCGCTTTACACCACTGCATTCCACGCTTTGCATTGCGCTTGGTGATGTAAGGCTTGGATGCAGCTGCTCGGCCATGGAAACCCATTCCATGAAGCTCTCTACGCTGTTCTTGAGCTGATCTGAAGGCCACATGAAGTTTGGAGGTCTGTGGTGATTGACTCTGCAGAAAGTCGGTGACCTCTGCGCACTATGCCCCTCAGCATCCGCTGACCGCTCTGTCATTTTACGTGGCCGACCACTTCGTGGCTGAGTTGCTGTCGTTCCCAATCGCTTCCACTTTGTTATAATCCCACTGACAGTTGACTGTGGAATATTTATTAGTGAGGAAATTTCACGACTGGACTTGCTGCACAGGTGGCGTTCGATCACGGCACCACGCTGGAATTCACTGAGCTCCTGAGAGCGACCCATTCTTTCACTAATGTCTGTAGAAGCAGTCTGCAGGCCTAGGGGCTCGGCTTTATACACCTGTGGCCATGGAAGTTACTGGAACACCTGAATTCAGTGATTTGGATGGGTGACAATGCTATTGGTAATGTAGTGTATAATGATGTAATTGAACTTGTAAGAAGGTTTGTACACTGTTTATCGTCTCCTTTGGCCAATTTATCCTCCTTTTGTATTATATCTACATACAGTGGAGTGAATGTGAACAGCAACAAGAGACTAATTAACAGCATTTATACAGTTTTAGAAGCTAATGTATGCCACTGGTTTATGAACTGTGTATCATCACACAGAGGTGTTCGGCTACACACAAGCACTTAAAAAGCTCGTGACTATGATGTGAACAAGGTTCCTATGCAGGTGACCCACAGCGAGCTGTTATTATAAACATTCACTATGTAATTTAAACTGGCAAGACATGTACATTTGCATGGTCTAATCAGCACCACAGAAAAACTCATAAGTGCACTATTCTAGACTTTTCAGTTTAACATAAGCCCCACAGGTACAACCACTCAAAATTAGCATTTGAACAGGGATGTGAATCAGAGGAACTGCTGTTGTTGGTGTTCAGTACTTGAGTTAGGATATGTGAAATACATTAAATCCGACTGCGATGTTGATCCGTGACTTCATTAAGAGCTCATTAATCTGAGATGTCATACCTTCAGGTGGTATTTCATTAGGCACTATGACACAGTGTTATCACCTCGTACTTCAGTCAAAATTCTTTTTATTTTATGCCCTAAACATAATGCGTTTCCGGGACCGACTCAGACGATACCCACCCTTAGGCTCCACACCCTTAAAAAACGATGGATCTTCAAGGCTTCTTTAGTATAACGAAAGGTTTGATTTAGAAGAATGAGGTCTGTATTGAGACACTTAATGCTTAAATGGTGCTTTGTGTGGTGAAATGTTCCTTCAGATTGAATTATAATAGCAAAAAGGGTTCATCTATGCAGGCAGAAGCCTTTTTGGTGCTATATAGAACCTCAAGAACCAATCTCAAGAATGATTTCACCATGCAAAAATGATTTAAGCATTAAGAAATGGTTCTATTTAGAACTTGTGGTTCCAAATCAAAGCTTTCCATTTACTAAAGAACCGTTTTTTAAAGTATGTGGCCCTTTACTTAACCAACATACACATGCGTGGGATGTGCGAACATCAATGTCAGATTCATCAAAGAGCCAGAACCGGGCTTTCTAGCACCTAAATGGAAAACTTTTCATCTTGCATAGAGTCTGGTCATAAACTGAGCGCATGCAGGTTTCACCAACAGTTGTGTACAGTTTCATCCTTAATGAATCTGTTTCTCCCTTTAGGGGTCGCCACAGCGGATCATCTGCCTCCATCTTGCCCTATCCACTGCCTCCTCTACTTTCACACCAACCATCTCCATGTCCACCTTCACTACATCCATAAACCTTCTCTGAGGTCTACCTCTTCTCCTTCTACCCGGCAGCTCCATCTCCAACATTCTTTGCCCAATATATCCACTATTCCTCCTCAACACATGTCCAAACCATCTCAACCTGGCCTCTCTGGCTTCATCTCCAAACTGCTCCACCTTCACTGTCCCTCTGATCTGCTCATTTCTAATCTTGTCCATCCTGGTCACTCCCAACGAAAATCTCAGCATCTTCATCTCCGCCACCTCCTCCTGAATATTAATTCAGAATGACGAATTAAAGTCTTTCTTTTGGATCGTGTCCTACATTTTGTTTCGATTTCAGTCTAAAATTTTCATTTTCATCACTTCTTCTGCCGTTCTTTCAGTTCTAGCTGCTGAGCGCAGCTGATTAGTCAACTTGGCTATTTCTATGCAAACCATAGAGACAACAGACATTGGTGGAGTGAATTTATATCAAGTGAAAGTTTGTGAATATTAAAAAAACAACCCTTTTTGTGGTTTATAAATAATCCTGCAGCAAATCTGTTTTTGGAATCTGACTGCTGCCCTTTTTTCTGTGACTAATGGAAAACGATTACTTTTCAATATCCTGATTACATAATGCTGTTAGATGTATTTCATTACTACCCAAGTCTGCTTACTAATTCATTTAATTACAACCACTGACAAACTCTGTTTGCATACAGGGGAATTAAACCTTTTAACCCATCCGTGCAGTGAAACACCACATACACACTAGTGAACACACACACTAGGGGGCAGTGAGCACACTCACCTGGAGCGGTGGGCAGCCCTATCCACAGCACACAGGGAGCAGTTGCGGGTTAGGTGTCTTGCTCAAGGACACCTCAGTCATGCAGTGTCGGCCCTGGGGATCAAACCGGCGACCATCTGTTCACAAGGCTGGTTCCCTGACCTCCAGCCCACGACTGCCCCCTCTAGTGGTGCAGTTAGCCTGGGTGTTTACTACATGACTTTCAAACTCTTAACAGATGTCTAAAAAGGAGAGCATTGCAAATTTAACAGTTTGCCACAAACGCTCTTGTCATGTCTTGAGGGCACTCACACTTAACCACAAGGCAAAGAGAGAGAATAACACACACAAGTTTGGGCTCGTAAAAACATTTTAAGTCGTTATTATCAAGTATGGTCCAAAGTATCGCAAGATTCAAGATCGCCCCAGAGTTCGATTAAAGAGTCACTCATTTCTTCTCTCGCACTACCAGATTATCCACTTTGTTAGTAGCTTTGGATCCAGCTACCGACCAGGAATATCACGGAGATTTGCCGCAAGGGGCCAATGTTTATGTTCTCAAAATGTGACTTAAAATGAAGGTCACCACCAACTGGAATTCATCAGAAAGGGATGAGTACATTACAGCATTCCCAATTCATGCTCGACAAGGAAGATGTACAAGATCTTCTGCATTTTATTTGAGGCTGAACTGTTCCAGAACATGTACTACAAGGAACCCCTGGTGTAAAACCTTTTAATAATGTTATCAGTGTAGGGGGTGTGAATGTTCACAACAGCTCACTGGAATTAGTCTCACTGGAATTAATCTCAGAGCATGAAGTTTCCACAGATCTAAAAAAAGACTGAAGCAGTCATAAATATACCACAACTACAAAATCCCAGCAAAGTGAGAAGTCTACGAGAAATGGCGAATTTCAGCAGTCTGAGCGAGATGCTAGTCTGGATCTGCGAACTCTTTCCCCTGTTCCTTAATGGAGCTGAGTTCACCATGCGTGCAGATCACATCCCGGCGAATCTGATCTGCAAGAACCCCAAGGCGAAACCACCAGCAAGGAATGAGAGATGAGCTCTCAGGCTGTAGGCCTACAAATTCAGAGTTATATAAAGCAAGATAAACAAATCCTCCTACGCGAGTCATTGACAGACAGATGATGTTGAAATTAAGGCTTATGTCAAATAAACTACTGCAAATTGCCTTCTAAAATGAGGATGTGAAAAAGATCCTCGGTAACACTTTCTATAAATGTCACATTTGTAAGCAGCCATGCACACATTTCTAACCTGTTATAATGCATTCATAAGGCATTATAAACACACTGAATTACACTTTATAGCCATGTTTATTATACATTGGTCAAAGAATGTTGGAGATGGAGCTGCGGGGTAGAAGGAGAAGAGGTAGACCTCAGAGAAGGTTTATGGATGTAGTGAAGGTGGACATGGAGATGGTTGGTGTGAAAGTAGAGGAGGCAGTGGATAGGGCAAGATGGAGGCAGATGATCCGCTGTGGCGACCCCTAAAGGGAGCAGCCGAAAGAAGAAGAAGAAGAAGAAGAAGAAGAAGAAGAAGCCATGTTTATTATACATTATGAATTGTTAACATAAAGCATTATAAGTAGTGTTAATAACATGTTATAGTTGATAGTAGAGCGCTATCAATGTAATTGGATATGCAGTGTTAAGTCAGTCCCATGCTAATGGTGGTGAACATTAACAGTGGTGAACATTAACAGTGGTGCACATTGACAGTGGTGAACATTAACAGTGGTGAACATTAACGGTGGTGCACATTAACAGTGGTGAACATTAACGGTGGTGCACATTAACAGTGGTGAACATTAACGTTGGTGAACATTAACGGTGGTGAACATTAACAGTGGTGAACATTAACAGTGGTGTACATTAACAGTGGTGCACATTAACAGTGTTGAACATTAACAGTGGTGAACATTAACAGTGGTGAACGTTAACAGTGGTGCACATTAACAGTGGTGAACATTAACAGTGGTGAACATTAACAGTGGTGCACATTAACAGTGGTGAACATTAACAGTGGTGAACATTAACGGTGGTGCACATTAACGGTGGTGCACATTAACAGTGGTGAACATTAACAGTGGTGAACATTAACAGTGGTGCACATTAACAGTGGTGAACATTAACAGTGGTGCACATTAATGGTGGTGAACATTAACGGTGGTGCACATTAACAGTGGTGAACATTAACGGTGGTGAACATTAACGGTGGTGCACATTAACAGTGGTGAACATTAACGGTGGTGAACATTAACAGTGGTGCACATTAACGGTGGTGAACATTAACAGTGGTGAACATTAACAGTGGTGCACATTAACGGTGGTGAACATTAACGGTGGTGCACATTAACGGTGGTGCACATTAACGGTGGTGAACATTAACGGTGGTGCACATTAACAGTGGTGCACATTAACAGTGGTGCACATTAACAGTGATGAACATTAACAGTGGTGAACATTAACAGTGGTGCACATTAACGGTGGTGCACATTAACAGTGGTGAACATTAACAGTGGTGCACATTAACGGTGGTGAACATTAACGGTGGTGCACATTAACAGTGGTGAACATTAACGGTGGTGAACATTAACAGTGGTGAACATTGACTTTCCCACATTGGGTGAAACTCTGATGTTGCTCTAGTTTAAACTCTGACATTTGAAGCCTGTAATGAGCTTTATTGTGTTTTAGTGTTTCAGTAAATCCTTCAGTAATTTCTTCAACTTGAAGCCTCAGTCTAAACCCTGGAGGAGGCTTTAGTCCAGCACGCTCCACTTTACTGAGAGCGGACTAATACAGCTTATGAGCTCTTATAATGTGTTATGAACAGTGCTTATAATGCATTATGTTAAGAATTCATAATGCATAATAAACATGGCTATAATGTGTAATTTTTTATAAATATCGATAGCCATGTTTATGAATGCATCATAACATGTTATGAATATGTTTATAGATGCTTACAAATGTGACATTCATAGAAAGTGACTGTAGATCTGCAGAGATCTACCTTCCTGCACAGCATATCTAGCCCCTAACTTTTACAGAAGTCCTTGACTGCAGGCATGTACCTCTGAGGGCACTAGCCGTCTGTGCCCTTTTGCCCTCAGACTGTACAAGTGCCTTCTGTGTTGGCATGTATCACAGATAGCGCCTCGAGTCGCATGCTGACATGTCTCATTAACTGACTTGAACTCAAGACCTAAAATCCACACAAAAGTGATTAAATGAATGCACTAGGCGAATAAAGCCTTTAAATATTTGTGATGTTGCCTGTCAGGTCTGCAGTAGTCATGTATTCATTACTGCAGTGCAATTCTCCCACAGCTCACAGCTCGATACGGCTTCAAATAATCAGCCTTTCACTGGAGAAAAGCCTTCAGTCTGAGGGACAACTGGAGCGCTACACACAGTAAATGTGAGTAAGAAGTAAAGAGGAAAAACAACTTGAAAAGGTGGTTAGAATGGAGTTTGGATAGCAAGCATACTGGATAGCACAATAGCAGTTTGACATGCCTGCTTTAAAAAGCTTCATTTGCTATTTGCTATTCTGCTGTAAAAACTATAGTCTAACAAACTATTTGGAGTTGTTTTGCCTCTTTTCTTTAACCCCCTGCGTGCACTAACTCCTAAGCCCACATGTCAAATTCACTGTTTATCTGTGACTATCTTTGTGATGATCCAGCTCAGAAATCCAGTTCAAACCCTTCCTGAATCCGTAGAGCCGCCCTTTCCAGTCCATCTTATCTTGAGATCATACGAGACTCACATCCGGAGTTATGAGCCTGTGAAGAGGGGCTGAGATACACGTCATCTGCCTCTCACCGTGTGGAGCTGCTGGATTCGTGTGTCCGTCTACATTCTGGGTGAAACTGACCGACGGACGCTCAGGAGATCGCTAAGGACTGACCGTCACGCCGGACACCCTTCATTCCTCATTCAGTCCACATCGGAGACTCGTGTGAAACGGCGTCAGAGTTTCCAGCTGCTGAAGCTGCTGAAGCTGCTGAAGCTGCTTCAGCGGGTTTGGAAAGCAGTGATGAAGATAACGGAGCGCTTGGATATGAAAGGAGAGTTTAAGAAGATATAAGCAAATTGAGAGAGAATGATCTCAGACCACAGATGGTTAAACACCGCATCTACTGCATGTAGTGTTTCAGGTCTGTCCTTCAAATTGGAAGTTTTTCTGCAATAAAAGGCTTATTATTTGAATCTGTGTTAGGGTTTACTTTTAAAACAATGCCCTCAACTAATAATGAGACCAAACAAACGTTCCCTGCTGAAGTCCCAAGACAACAAACAACATCTCTGGTGTGCAAAATGAATGTGTTTTCCTGTTATTCTTCAAGATCTGCTTCAGCAAGTCTCAGCTCAGCGCCTGCCAAAGGAACAGAGCTAGTTGGTCAGCACAGGTTCCACAAGCTTCATTGCTTGTAATACATGCATAACTACACTGTAATAAATGGCTCATCAGATCAAATTTCTTCATGTGGTAACAGGTAGACTAACTAGCTTTATTCAGTCTAAATAAATACTTTGAATAATTCTTTTCATTAGTGCAAGTAATTCATTTTTTAGTTGAATAAAAGTAATTCTATCATTTGTTCCTACATGAAGTACTTTTTTTTTTTTTTTAAACAGATTTAACCTATATTCATATATTCACATATCCTATGTAATTAGACAGCATAGTGGACAACATTTCAGCTTTGTAAGCTAAAATTTTGGGTTAAAATCCTTGCATGGTCAGCAAGGTTAGTACATCAGGCTGCCTTTAGAAAACGCTTGACTTTACATTTGGTCTCCCATTGGTTGCTGTAAAAAAAATAAGTGTTGCCCTTTTTTCCTTGAGCTTTTCAGAATGTCTGTGAATGGGTCAACTCAACTGGCTGGATAAAATGCTTTGATATTAGGTAACAGAGGGGCAGCATAATAGTTGCAGGTTGGAATTTAAACAAGAATGTACATCTCCAGAAGGAGGGTTGGTGCAGAACTGCAGTAAGTATTGCCAGTCATTCAAACTGAAAAATGCCTCAAGCTGTAAGACTCAATTAGATCTGAAATTTACTTAATTACTCTCACATAACTCCTCGCTGTCAGATAAGAGCTATCCTCTCTTCATAAACAAAAGCTTTTCCACAGAGCACCTGGACTCATACTAAAGGCCTGACAACCCCAGACGTTCCACTAGAACATGAAGGTCATCACCGTATAGTGAACAGAGAATTCAGAGAAGAGATCTGGTTTCTGTAGACCGTTCTCAAACCAGTCCTCAGGGTCCCCTAGATGGTCCATAATTTTGCTCAATCCCCATATTGCTGCTGTCAGAACGAAAGCTTGCATCTCAAAGTGGTAACTTTATGAGAGAAGGAAAAAACAAACTTTACTTTTAATGTAAGTCAATAAAACCAGATTTTTTTCCAAGTAATTTGTGGAAATTTCCTTTGGTCTCTTTGTCATTATATTCAAAAACAATGTAAAGGTCAACAGGCATTTTCAAATCATGTCAAAAACTGAAAAATTACAAAAATTGAGATACAGCAGCTATACACTGGACATAAGGAAGGGCAAAAATGTGGACCGTTTGAAGGACATTTGTGAGTTGGTTGAAAACCACTGCTGTAGATATATGCGACACATTCCTTCAGGAAGACCAGTGGAGTTTCTGTAGACCAGTGGTTCTCAAAGCAGTTCTCAGGGTCACTCAGATGGTCCATATTATTGTTCAATCCCCGTATGTTGGAAATTAGGATTGAGCAAAAATGTGGACCATCTGGAGGACATTTAGGATTGGTTTGAAAACCACTGCTGTGGACATCTGTGACTCGCTCCCTCCAGGTGACCATCTCATTGTAGCTGACTACTCCAGTTTTACCCTTGTAGAAATAACACCATCTGCTTCTTCTTAGTTGAAGAGATTCTGGAGGGTGCTGAAGAAAGCTTTCATTAGAGCTACACTTGACATGAAAAACCAGAAACAGGAGCTGTAATAGTTGAGCCGCACTGCAAATGTCTAGGATCATTAACAGCTCAGCTGAAGATCTTTTTTTTTTTTTTAGAACTCCTAAACTGCTCAGAGCCCCGAGGATGTACAGACTTTGCTCTCTCCCCTTTTTTTGGAAGTTAAGCTTAGGAAAAAATGTGGACACTGTAAAGGCCCTTAGGCTTGGCTTGAGAAGCAGTGCTCTAGACTTCTACAATCCATTCCCTCCAGGCAACTGGGTATTTCTCCATTTGGAGAGGAAACCATGTCACAAAGGTTGCAGGGCATAAAAAGATGCACAGGTGGTCAGGCACAGCTCCAAAAGTCAGTATGTGCATTTACACAATTGACCTACACCATATTACCATACGTATTCAGCCACTCATCCAAATCATTGAATTCAGGTGTTCCGGTCACTTCCATGGCCACAGGTGTATAAAGCCGAGCCCCTCGGCCTGCAGACTGCTTCTACAGACATTAGTGAAAGAATGGGTCGCTCTCAGGAGCTCAGTGAATTCCAGCGTGGTACCGTGATCGGACGCCACCTGTGCAGCAAGTCCAGGAGGGTCCTGAAGAAAACAGAACCAAATGGTGAAATGGTTCTGCAGGTGGCTGGAAAATGTGTTGTGTATGGTTCTATATAGAATCATTCTGAAAAGGCTGGTCATTCTGAAAAAGCTTGTAATAACAGCAGAACCCTTTTTCGGTTCTCCATCAATCTGAAAAAGAATTTCAACATGCAAAGAACCATTCAGGCATGAAATGGTTCCTGACAGAACTCATGTTTCCAAAATAAACCACTGAATTTACTAAAGAACCCTTAAAAACCCTTCTATTAAAGTGTGTAGAATTACCAGTAGTGTTTTATACAGCTCCGTGGAACATATTGGTCTGATCCACTTTCTGATTTAGATCTAAGGATTGTTGTATTTTAAGAAGAAAGGCACAGTTTATGGTCCTCTGGAGTTCTTCTCACATGATGTGGAACTCTTAATGAGTCGATTAGCCAATGAAAACACAGACACAGTGGGGTTATATTGTGAGTAGGCCATCAGGTGCGACAGTACCAAAACCGTATCCCCGTCTCATTAGTCTAGAACAAAAGTGAAACGTTCTGGAAGCCACGGTCGAGAAGCTTTCAGACTCCAGGCATTGTCCAGGACCCTCATGGACCCCTCATTGTTTTACCCCATACATAAGCATAGCAGAGATTGCATTCAACACGGTGACACGGTGCCTGTCTGCCATCATCCTCAACAATTATCAATTCATAATTGCTAATTACCCCAGTCATTATCCTACTAAGAACAGCGGCTGCCCTTGACGCAGTGCCCTACTTTAGGAAAGGCTGGAATGCTCCGGAGTTGCATGATTGGGTGAGATTGTTCAGGCGGGCCTGATTTGCATATGGAGACGGTGGTGACGGGCGCTTTGTTTGTGCAAGCAGATGATGCTTGTCTCCACAAGAGCTCTCTAAATATTGGCAGGGAGTGGATGCATTTGGCTAATTGCGTTAGCATCTGTGAGCTCGACTAACTGCGGCTTCTGCTACAGTGAGTTTTCAGGTTTTAAATGTTGACCTGTTTGCGAGCGTCTCTCCGTAGAGCGTTCCGCAAACCTAACAAACACGGCATCCTAAAAAGGTAATCCTGCTTCGCTTGGTGACCCAGAAAGAACATCAGAAACCGCACGATTTTCCCTCCAACATAAATATTTTGCTGTTTGTTGGAAACAAGAACATGAAAGACTTTCATTGACAGCCTCCGCGGTGCGATTCTCCAAGTCACGGGGATGTTAGAAGATTCCGTTAATTTGCATCCTAATCAAAGCAGGCACATTTGAGGACTTTGGGCTTAATAAAGTTTTTGTTTGTAGTGTGGTAATCCCCAGCGCTGCCGCTATTTTTCAAATAACTTTTGCCTCTCAGAACAATAGCTCTGCTGCTGAATGCCCCCCCCCCACTGCCTGACTGCCTCTCGGATGGGGAGCACCACAGCACCATAATTAGTGAAGAAAACATTAGTTTAGTTAAGAAGCCTGGCCTGTTCAGAAGGTTTAAACACACGGTAGTCCCTCAATGCTCCATTTTCAATGTATTTGAATTAAGCCTTGATCATATAAAATATGAGAGGATCTGGTGGGACTTCCAGGGAAACTCATTTTCTGGCATATAAAACCATCTGCAGAACTGGAGGCTGCTCTGCATTTAATGCAGCCAATTTGAAGTAAGATCATACAAGCACATCTGATGTAAGCGTGTGCTCGGCTAACTTTAAGACTAGCAGAGTGATTTCTATGCCACTTGACAATTTTACATAAAGACATTCTAAAATATTCATTTGCGGCATTTTTCAGCCGGTATAGAATGATCTACAGTGTCCCATTACATTGCGAAGTGAATGTTTTATAGGGGGAAAATGAAAACATTCCTATCCAAGAGAGCCTGAAAAGGAAATCCCCCGTGTAATCTTGGGCCAGTCTGAATGACTTTTGCATGTAGTCTAACTTTGGAAGTGCCTAAGTACAAAATGCTTTAGCAAATAAAAAAAAAACAGCAAATCAGAAAACAGAATAGCAAAAACAGCGATATGCGTATTGAGAGAATACTTGGCTCATTTAGACCCGTATTTTTACTTCAAGCTTGTCAAAAAAGAAATAAATAAGTAAAAAATAAATAAAAAGCTGTCCATTTACTCTCCAACAGTCAACAAGTGTGAGTGTTCAGTAAAGGTCTACTCTCCTTTTGGACTGGATATTGCTGCAATTCTAAATTGCCTGTTGCATTCCTGAATTTGCTGTTGCATTTTAAAATTTGCTGTTGCATTCCTGAATTTGCTGTGGTGTTTCAAAATGTGCTATTGCATTTCTGAATTTGCTGTTGCATTTCTGAATTTGCTGTTGCATTTTAAAATTTGCTGTTGCATTTCTGAATTTGCTGTTGCATTTTAAAATTTGCTGTTGCATTTTAAAATTCGCTGTTGCATTTCTGAATTTGCTGTTGCATTTTAAAATTTGCTGTTGCATTTTAAAATTCGCTGTTGCATTTCTGAATTTGCTGTTGCATTTTAAAATTTGCTGTTGCATTTCTGAATTTGCTGTTGCATTTTAAAATTTGCTGTTGCATTTTAAAATTCGCTGTTGCATTTCTGAATTTGCTGTTGCATTTTAAAATTTGCTGTTGCATTTCTGAATTTGCTGTTGCATTTTAAAATTTGCTGTTGCATTTTAAAATTTGCTGTTGCATTTTAAAATTTGCTGTTGCATTTCTGAATTCACTGTTGCATTTTAAAATTTGCTGTTGCATTTTTGAATTCGCTGTTGCATTTTAAAATTTGCTGTTGCATTTCTGAATTTGCTGTGGTGTTTCAAAATTTGCTATTACATTTCAAAATTCGCTGTTGCATTTAAAAATTTGCTGTTGCATTTTGAAATTTGCTGTAGTGTTTCTGAATTCAGTGAAACGCTATTTTCAGTGGTCCCTTTTAAATGAAACAAACACTCAACAGACTCTGAGTAACATGTCAATAACACGTGAGGGTTAGTACTGGGTTCTTGGGTTGAGCTTAAGGATAGGGTCAGGATTAGGCCCAGGGTGAGGGTTAGGTGTTAGGTAAGGTTGGGTTTTGCGTAATGGACGTGTAGTCAGGTGTTTCACTGCTGCCTCTTCCCTGATATGTAGTTGATGTGTTTCTGATGCTCATCTACAGGACCACTCAAACACAGTGTTACCCTGACTTCTCTCTTTCCTTCCTTAACTCATTATTTTATCTCTGGATTTGTTGTTGCTGTTTTAAATTTGCTGTTGTGTTTCTGAAATTGCTTTTGCATTTCCTGATCTGCTGTTGTTTTTTTTGGTTTATTAATGTGTTCGGCCCTTTTGTAGTCTCACCTTCATTTTTCCTGGAGCTATCCACGGCAATCCACACAATCTTATGCATACGGCACCGAAGATGAATGACTTCCATTGCCTCCTTCACTAGCATAGCCGTCTCCGGGAGCTTATGACAGCCTGCTCTGCTTGCTGTAGCTTAAGAATGTGTTTTTTTTCCATCAACCGTGCTAGAAGACATCAGATGCTGCTAATAAGTGGGAAGCCTCGCA